>NW_005842524.1:294087-310713 GCF_000455745.1 Alligator sinensis
TAGCTGACTATCTTGAGACTCTCAAACCACTTGAAGAGTAGATGTTCAACTATGTAAGTCAGGCCTTTAGTAAATAGCTAGTTTTGAGTTGAAGAGAGCATCCTTCACCCTGTGGTATGACATCTGCATTAAAAAAACTAACAGCATAACCAGTTTGAAAATAATTTATCCTATATGGAATCCTAGGACCAATTTCATAAGACAGCTGACTCTTGAAAAGACTCTTTGGAGAGAGAGAGAGCATGTATCTGAGATCCTATTCTTTATTAGAGCAGCATTTTATATATTAAATTCTGAATATGAACTGCAAGACTCAACAGCTGGTAGGCACACTGTATATATTATCATATATATTTGTGGTCTTTTAAATATTACTACAACTCTAAATATACAATGAGGATATAATATTGAGAATGGATTTGGTTAAAATGTTGATTGAAAAATGTTCCCGTCATAAAATAAAGTTCATTTGAAAATATATGTTTTTCTTCACAATAATGTGATTTCTCCATTTTCCAACTATTTTGCAACTTTTGCCAAATTGGGGGTTATTGAAGTGAAGGAAAATGGGAAGGTGTGGGGAAAACCTACTTTTTCTTACTCCACTTATTTTATTTTTAACTGTTAAACAGGAAAAAGGTGCATTTCCCCCTACTTTTTCCATCATCCTTTCCTCATTTCCTTCCCCTTTAAAAAAGGGGCTGTGGAAGGGGTAGAGGGAAGGGACATAAATTGTTTTTGTTTAGAAACCCAAAGTCAAAGCAGTTTTTATATTTTAAATGTTCCTTCTGAGATGTCTCTACACATTTGTGAAGAAGAAATATTAAAGGCTCAAACAACAGTGCATAGGTGTCCCTCTCTCTCTCTGAAAGGCTATGGAGGCTGAGGTCCATTGGCATCAGTAAACAGGTTCCAAAAACACCTCTTATTGATGCCTCTCTTCCTAAATTTTTAATGCATTTCTGTTAAGTATTCTAAAAATACCCTTTCCTCACTATGAATGAAGAAACAGGTTTTTTGTTTTGTTTTGTTTTTTTAATAAAAATAATTTACTGTCAAATAAAGGAAGAAAGGAATGGCATAATTGGAATGAATGTGTAGCATTCAATGTTTTCAAAAGTGATAGCTGGCGATTAGATAGAGTACTTTAACAAAGAAGGCCTTTTGCATATGGATAACCAAATTTTGTCAGTAGCTTTGCTTACACAGTCATGAGAATTCATGCTCACCTGCACAACAAAAGTTAACGCCCATAAAAGTCATTACAAGGGTCAGTGTTTGTTATATTTGACTTGAGTGATATCATTTCTTTCCATCAAGCATTTTATTATAAAATAATAGTATTTATATTGCGCTTTGTGTGTCTGAAGTGCTGAACAAACACTAACTATTCAAATATATACAATTCGTTTCTAGCAGTTACTTTCTGTTTTCAGCAGTTACCTGGAAACTATCCTGGAAATTATTTTTTTTGCAGCAGTGTAATCATGAAGGCACGTAGAACTTCCCCCCTCTTCCCTGCCTCCCCCTGCCCCATCCCACCCCAATTGCTATCTCAATCTAATCTCTTTTTCAGAACTCCATAAGATTTCAACAAACAGGAAAAGTACAGCGTGATTCCAAATTATAGCTTTACTTTGTCTGGGTTTAAAAAGGAAATATTTCCAAGCCTGAGAATAGCTGGAAGTTGGTGTACTTTACCATCTGCTGCTTGCTTAAGCCTAAAGGTATTTCAGATCCAGAGGCCATGCACTGCGAAGTCTGAGGAACTTAGGGAAAAACATAAGCCAAATAGGGGCTGGACTCAGCTTAAAATAGAAGCTATTTACTCAAAATGATTTACTAATGACAATTGGAAGCAGGGTTTCCTGTATCCCTTGTCAGGAATAGTTTCATAGCTGGTAGGGTCAGAAGGGACCTGAGCAGATGATCAAGTCCGACCCCCTGCCGTGGCAGGAAAGAGTACTGGGGTCAAACAACCCCAGCAAGGTGTCTATCTAGCCTCCTTTTGAAGACCCCCAGGGTAGGAGCGAGCACCACTTCTCTTAGAATATTGGACTCTGAATCCAAAAAAGTTCAGGCTGTCCCCGAATGGTGTGTTGCCATGTGTGTAGCCTTCCTTATATCCAGGAAAAGTGCATTGTGCAGAATTGAAAATGGCTACATAGAATTCAGCTTCAGGAATTTTTCATCATCTTGCTTGGAACTGCTTGTAAGTAGAGAGAGTGGGCTTAGAAGTGAGGGAAGAGCTCTTTGGAAGCTTTTTGGGAGCATGGGCTTTGGACATAAAAATAAAATAACCTGAAACTGCACCCTGCCCTACAGTTACATTGTCTCTGCTGCCCCAGTAAAGCCTTTTTAAAATTCGGGGAGTTCAGCATACTTTTTAAAGGACATAGATGCTCCCGCAAATTTTGGTGGTTTGGGGTTACGTGAAAGAGTATAAGGCAGTCAGCTGGGAGCAGACAACAGTCTCACTCCAGGCCTGATACTCCTTTCAGTTACACCATTGCAGACTGGGAGTCACACCAACAGGGTTCAAGCACTGTTCAAGTGGTGGAGTGGAATGATGATTTGGCTTTCTGGGTATGTAAACCCGAACCTATACTTATGATAAATTGTTCCTCTCTGCACAATTTTGTTAAAATCATATTGGACACAAACTCTCCTTTTCCAATAACACATTTAGACTCCCAGCACCATGAAAGAAAGAAAGTGGAGGAGGATGGAGAGGGAAGCCCTTCTGAGATGCTACGAAAGGCCGCTATGCCAAACCACAAAAACACAATCCAAGAGCACTGCCCTTATTAAAGTGGAATGAAATTCAATGGATCGTATTCAATCATCACTTATTCATGGCAGATTTCTTTTTTATGGCTTATTTTATATAACCAAGCCTATGATGTCTTCTGTCATTTGGGAAATAACTGGCATCTAGTAGTATTCATAGTCATATGAGGGCTGCATATGTGTGCAAAGCCCCTACACTAGGAGTGAAATAGGCAAATGGCCAAAACAATCACATTAAATATTATTTTCTTCCATAAAACTAAAGAAATTTAGACATATTTCAAAGATACCCTTTAACTGATGTGTTTTTTGCAGGAATACAGTTACAGGGAATTCTCTGATCGCAAATTTGCTAACAAAGTAGGTGTGTTTGCTCAGTGAAGGTGGGGAATTTTAGCCCATGATAAAACAGGTAAGCATTTTGTGTCACCTGTTTCTTATGAGCAGGAATCCTGGTTTTCTCTGTTTAAAAATCCTAAATTATCTGATTAAAAAAACCCAAAACTGTTTTTCCATGATTTAAAAGGCAACACCACTACACATATAGGTATCAGTTGAACAGAATGTTTTATTGATCTATCTACAATTTTACAGCACTTTGGAAGCCTACCAGTGCCTCAATCATTATAATTAAATAAATTCTAAATAACTATTTATTTTTGGTGTTTACTTTTTTTTTCTAATAGAAAAACTGCCCCCTTTGCTCACCAGGACATGGGTCCAGCTGTGGCTGTCCCCCCACCTGCTTCATAATGCTGAGCAGCCCTGATATGCTGGTGCCCTGCCCCTTCCCATGCTGTTGCCTCTCACTCCCAAGTCACAGCTCCCCCTCCCCCCAACCCTGTTGGTACCTTTTACTCCTGACCCACAGTCCCCTGCCCCCCACCCCCAGCCCTGGTGAAGGAGATCCCCAGCTATTAGCACTATGGGACCTGGTGACTGCTGGGTCTGGAGCAGAGTGCATAGCTTAGCACCCCACCCTGTGGGCAGCATGGCCAGATCAGAGCCGAATGGAGTCTATGGGAGGGTGGGGGAAGATGCGGGCTGCCTGCTGCTGGGCTTAGGGCTCCCTACCCTGCTGCCATTTCCCTGGGTGTGTCCACAGCCCAGTGGGTAGGACTTGGCACATGTGGGCAGAGCCAGGTGGGGAGGCTTGGTGCTGCCTCCATCACCAGGAGCCCCATGCCAAATACGCTGTCATGGCGAGGTGCCCCTGCCTACCCAGCAGAAGCAGAGTTGGTGGTGATGGTGCAAAGTTGTGCCCCCTCCTCCGCTGCTTCTGGAGAAGTGGGGGCACCTTGCCATGGTGGCACAGCTGGCATGGGACTCCCAGTGGTGATGGCAGCAACAACCCTCTCCACTCTGTTCCACGTCCTGCCCGCTGGGCTACAGAGGCCCTCAAAGGGAGGGCAGCAACGTAGGGAGCCCAGAGGCCTACAGCAGGCAGCTCACATCCTCCCCAGCCCTGCACACAAATCTGGGGGGTATATGCCCCAGTGTGTCACCTCTGGCACCAAACCCCTCCCCGGGAGTTCACACAGTGGCAGGGAGCCAGTTCCTCTGCCCCCTAGATGAGCTGCCTATGGCTCTGTCCCACTCCCACACCTTGGCCCTGCAGCCACGCACTGCCTCCAGATCCTGAGCTCCGCGCACCACTCTGGATGGGCAGTGCCCCCAGCTCCAGGTGCCAACCCTGCCTCACCATGGCCACCTCAATCTGCCCCTCCATTTCACTTATGTGCCCCCCCCCAACTTACCTGAAGAACTTACCTGAAGACTGCTTTCCAACACTGCCTGGCTATATTCCCAACCACATGCATGTGTGCCCACACACATGCACTGGCACCCCCTGCATCCCACTCCCCTCAGCCCCAAGCAGCCCTTGACAGGATGGAACCCTTCCAGCTTGCAAGGGGGGTTTCCTACATTTTTCTCCTTTAAAGGAGAAAATTCACATTTTTCTGAGGGAGACAGAAAACCCAGATCCCTGCTTCTGAGGCAAAGTAAAATTACAACTGGAAAAAGAAGTATATTTGGCTAAATGCTAAATATAGCCACTCCTCTCTCTGATATGCATGTATAACAATCATGCATGTATTAACAGCATTAAAATAGTTGGGCAATTCTACTTCTAATATTAGAGAGGTGCTCATGCCAGAGCTCCAGACTGGAACAGACTGAAACTTAAAGAGAGTTTTGGATCCCTAATTCAGCCCTTTGTTTAGTATTATATCTGTAATGACCTGAACACCAGAACTTGGATTAATAACTGAATTTACCGGGTCTGGGCCAAGGGCATTCAATTGATTCTGTGATTACTAGGTACTATTGCTTGCAGTTGACAGAAGGGATGCAGGGTCCCCTGGCTCCACAAGAACTTGTACCAATTTAGATGATGGGGGAGGGGAAAGCTGCTGCTGTTCTATGTTGAAAAGGTTGGAAAGGAAGACAGGGCTCTGGACCACTTATCCCATTACTATCTATCCCTCTTTTGGGCTGATTGAGGTGACAGGAGCCACTGGTATGGTTCTGCATTTTAAGTCAGCATTATTATGGCAGGGCCCTTGCCTTGGTCATTGCCATTAGCTCTGCCCTTCTACACTTCTGGAAATGGGTTTCAATCACTTTCCCCTCCTCCTCCATCTCCAGTCTGCTGTCTACAATTTCTGAAACTAAATGCTGTAGTGATAGTGAGGAGCTGGGTAATTTGACTCACTAAAGCTCCTATTCTTTACTTCACAGCCCACATATCAAAACAGGGTTCTGTGTTGGCACAGATCTGTGAGGAAAAGCCCAATCCACTAAATCAGAAGCCTTTGCCCTAGTATTCTCTCTGCCAATATGTCTTCTGAAGCCCTCAGGGGAGGAGGTAGGGAGAAAATCTCATATTGTACTAAAGACTACCCAGAAAAAGGATACGTCAGTGCTTGAGGTACTACTTCAGATTTTAGGAGTCCTTGATTCAGTTCCCAGCTCTGACAAAAGCTTTAGGCAAGTAATTCAGTTTCTCTGTGCATTAGAATAAATGCATTGGTGACCACTTGGCCTTCAGAGATGCACAATGTGGGTAATAACCACAATGCCACCGGAAATCAAAGTTTCTAGTATATCAGATTTGTATTGGACGTTGCTTCTTGCCCAACAGGTGTCTTCAGAGAATGATCTTCTTCATGTGGTGCTTCCAGGGGGTATTGGGCTTATGTTACCATTTGATGTCCGAGGCTTGCTGCAGGGCTCAACCAGAACATTTGTTATGATAAAACCGCTTTAGGCATTGGTAGGAACAGATAGCATGAATCGGTGGCAGGAGTTTTCTTATTTTCTTTTCATTTTTCTCTCTTCTACCCACCTTTCTACTCCAAAATATTGTATTTCTGTTGCAAGACTGGTGACCTGTTTTTGCTCTTAACACTCGAGCATCTTTAAAATATCAGCTATCAAACTAAATGATACATGTCTGAAGCAGATGTGATATCAAACCAGTAATAAGATTTTTAAAACATCCAATACTTTAAAACAGCTCCAGAGCAGAAGAAAAAGGGATTCTGTTCATATTTTTAGCATTACAAATAATAATTTTCCAAAATGAGAAAAATATTGGAAACTTGTACATGGGAGATTTGAAGGTATTAATTTTTATGGAGGACATAGCCAACTATAGCCAACTGTAACGGGGGGGCCTGCTCGGGGTCTGTCTACTGGTGGCCCCTCCCACCTGTTATGGGCCAACCACCCGCCTCCTTTCCTGCCATGCCTTGTTGTTAATTAATTGTTGTTAATTAAATGGGAGGCTGCCCACTGTATGCCCTGATGTCAGGGGGCACTATCTGCAGCTCTGTTCCTCCCCAACACTGCAGCCCAAGCCTCGCAGATGGTATTTGTAAATTCCGCTTTATGTTGGGGTCTTGGCCACTGTGGGCCTACCCCGTTTCTCTCTAGCTAGGCCTGTCAGTCAAAAAAACCCCACTAATCAGGGTTTGACTCCCAAGCTCTAGCTCTCAAAAAAAAAACCTCATTAGGGCTTCTGTACCCTCTGTGGTGCTGGGGTCTGCTCACCCCCAAATACTGCACTCTCTCTGGTGCTGGGGTCCCCACACTGCTGTAGGCCCCCAATGAGGCCTCCTCCTTCCCCAAATAGCCTCACCCAAACCACCAGTCTTAACATTCAACACAAAACATAGGCTTCTAAGGCCATATAATGGAAAAATGATAATACAGAAACAAGAGAGACAACATGCCCCCTTACTTGAGATGATCATGAGGATGGCTCAGGGCATGGCACAATCTTCCAACAGAGCCTGTAACCCTAGCACCATGGTCATTGGGAATCCACATCCCTGCTGCCCCTCTGGCCTTCTCCACTTGCCATTTGTAGGATCCTGGACTTCCTCTTCCTGTCCCCTGACTGGCTGGCAGGACTTGAGCCTTAACCCCTACTTGACTGGCCGGCCATTACTGGAAGGTTCTGGATTTAAAGGGACCACCCTGACTCTTAGTAACAGGGTTAGGGTTCCCTGTTACACCAACACTTAAAAATAAGCAACTTTTAGAACCAGCACCTTCTTCAGCTCACAGGGAACTTGTACTCAGGTTCACAATTATGCCTAATTCAGGAGCCATTCAAGTATTGCAAAATTTATTTCATAGATTTCATAGACATTAGGGCTGGAAGGGATCTCAGAAGATCATCGTGTCCAACCCTCTGCCCCAGGGGCAGGAAGTCAGCTGGGGTAACAGGATCCCAGCAAGATAAACATCCAATTGACTCAAAGGGATTTAGATTCAGTTCTGTGATATACTCTGCATTTATTAGCAGATGGTGAGCCACCTTCACTTCTAGCTATGCAATTAGTATTTTGCACAATTGGATACCATAATTCTCAGGTTTAAAGTGCCTAACTGTTGCATAAGATTGTCTGAATACAGTTGTTAATTTTTTTATGGATCTGATTTTATCAAGACATCATGGACAGTTTGATTTAAATTTTCCTAGTTTAGGGTACTCGCTGATAAGTTTAGAAGGTAAGAAGCAGCTAACTTTCATAACAGCTCTACATTGTTTAATATTCTGATAGAAATTTGAATGTGTGCTGGCTTCCTACATAGTACAGTCTATACATAACTATATATTTGTTTTGGGACAGGGACCCCAATACTCTGTTTGTAAATAGCTAAACCACTACCACCTTTGTCCATAATTAATGAGGGTTCTTTGGTAGTCCCATTATAAGCACTTCTCTGTAATTTAGATACATAGGAATATAAATTTTAGTTTCCTGATGGAATAGTTGCATGTATGAATTTAGTGGTTAGCAAAAACCCTTGGAATCTTTTAATGAACAAAACTAGATACTGGAAGATACCAGTAACTAAGGGAACAGGACACAGTGAAGGGAACCATTTAGGTGAAATGCATCCATTTCTAAAATTGTTTTGGTATCAAGTGCCTGAGATGTTTAGTACCTGCAGGTCCACTGACATAGACTTGGATGCAAAGCACTTCTGTAAATTATGGCCTGGACATATTACTAAAACATAAAATACAAACGAAGCTGACTTGACTTAACTGACATCAACTCTTTAAAGCGTGTCCTTTAAATAATGAAATGTTGACATTTAAAAAGCTGACTAAACATTTTTTGATTTCCAGTTCCCATTATTTTTTAATAAGAATTGGGCATCCATGCTGAGGTTCTCTGGATGTTAGTGAAATGTTAGTAAAAATTATATTGGGACTGTAATCTGGCATCATCTTCCTCATTCATTTTATCAGTTTATATTTTGTTTAGACTCTGTTTTAACAGATGAAGACAAAGCTACTTCAAAGGCCAAGGTTGAAATCTTTTCCCCATTGAAGCTAATAGGGAATTTTACAGTTGAGTTCATTTGGAGCAAGGATCTCACCCCTACTAGTTTTATCTTGTAGGAAGAACTATACAAGATATAGTTTGATTCAGATCACAGAATCATAGAAAACGAGGGTTGGAAGGGACCTAAGGAGATCATATAGTCCAACACCCTGCTCAAAGTAGAACCATTCCCAACTAGATCATTCCAGTCAAGGTTTGTCTAGCCAGGTCTTAAAAACTTCCAAAGATGGAGATTCCACCACCTCTCTGGGTAACCTGTTCCAGTGTTTTACCACCTTCCTAGTGAAAAAAAAATATTTGTAATATCCAACCTAAACATCCCTTGCTGCAACTTGAAACCATTGCTCCTTGTTCTGGCATCTGCCACCACTGAGAACAGTCCAGCTTCATCCTCTTTCAGACCCCCCTTTAGGTAGTTGAAGGCTGCTATTAAATCCCCTATCAGTCCCCTCTTCTTTAGACTAAATAAGCCCAGTTCCCTCAGTCTAGAACTAAATATAGATCTGACAAACTGGACATGCCTAGTCTTTTCATAGAACTTGGCATTCCAATGTGGAAGATAGGAAGAATTAGTATTTTGTATATAGTAGCACCCCCTGAGTACCAGACTTTTCTAAAAAGACAAGAAACAAAGAATTTACCCAAAAAAACTTTTCCAAACACTTACAGTCTAAAAACAAGAAATCAAGTTAATCATGATTCGATGGGATGGATGTAGTGTGACACTTGAGCCTGATTTGTGTATCAATGCTTCTTCTGAATGCTTACTTTGGAATTTGATCTCATTATTACAGGAGAAGGAGCTGTGAAATTCAGTTGCTCGGGTGACTGGCTGCGGACTAGAAGGACCTGGCTTTGATCCTAGGTGACGGCAGTGGGTTTCCATTCATTTCCATGTCCAGTGTAGTCTTTAGGCCTACCCAAACTCCTATCCAATGGGCCCCAGGAACTACCTGCAGGCAAAGGCAAATGGAGTATCATAATGATGACATCACCTCCTTCTTGGGCTGAGGGTAAAGAAATTGTTGAGCCCTGCCTCCATGGCTTATAAAGAAGACAACTTTACATTTTATTACAGGAGAAAAATTTCATACTGTGGATTTATCTATGGATCAGAGGATAGGAAATTGTCTTTAGAGTCTAAAAGGACTTTCTTTAGTGAAGTAGTACAGTTGTAAAACATGACAAATTTCAGTCCTGAACTACTGATGACAAGTTCAGGACTTGCCAAAATTCTAGAAGACAGATAATATACCATATTGATCCAAATCCAAAACAACTTTGAATTTAAGGTGACCTCCCCCAATAGTTAGATTCTATAAATGGAAACGTTTAAATTGTTATAATTGTCCACGTATAATTCTACTTATTGGAGGGTTTTGTTAAATTCATGCCCCCCCCCCCACTTTTCTATGGGAGGAAAAGCAGCAATAAAGGGGGGGGGGTGCAGGTGGTAATAGGCCAGCTGGCCTGACCCTCACCTCTTGCTTGACTCCACACCCACCCCAGACCTTGCCACCCCATGCCTGCAACCTTGCAGTGCTTGTGACCTGTGACACATGCCCTCCCACCACTACTCTCCCACAGGTTACTTTCCCCCCTACATTGGCCCTCCCCTTACTACCTGCCCCGTCCCCCACAATGGCTACTACTTACCCTCCAGCTCCAGCTGTGTCCTCTGCCCATCCAGGGAGCAGTGGTTCCAGGGATGGTAGCTCTAGCCTTGGCCTCAGCCCCAGGGTCAGCACTGGGTTGGAGTCAGAATGCCAAGCCAGAGCTGGTCAGAGCTGCAGCTGAGAGTGAGTGCTAGGGGAGGGGGTAAAGATGGGGGAGTGGGCATGGGGGAGCAGATGCTGCATGGGGCAAGGTGGGAGGGAAACAAGTGTTCAGTGCAGATGTGGTTATGGCTCCAATTCCAAGCCTGGTTCAGGACTGGAGCTGGAGCTTCAGCTGCCACCTGCACCCCACCAACTTGTACTCAAATACAAGATGAGAATCTCCTGCCCCACCCCATGTTGAATGGGGCAAAGAAATCTTGTTTTGGATTCTAGTAAATATGATAGGTCACAGACAGTGAGTACACCCAAGAAGCTTTTGGAATAATCTTTGTGAGTTTGAAACCAGTGCCTAGTGAATTTTGGATATATTAAATTTCCTTTTATCAAAGAGCAGAATTAATCCACAAATTGTGTTCCTGGTTATTAAACTGCAGCTACTAAAACTATTTTTTCCTAAATTGTCACATCCAGATACCTTGCAGCTAAGAGTTTTAAAGTTGCTGGCTGAGCAGCTCTGGATCACGTAAAGCTGATTTTTAATGGGCCTTGCAATATGGGGAGGATTTGGAAAGAAAGTTAATATTGTATATATATTTTTAAAAGGATGGATGGGACTATCCAAGGTAATTACAGGCATTACAGCTTGACAAGTTATCCTGGGCAAAATAAGACACCAGATACAGGACTCAAAGTGGGGTAATGATTAATTACTACTAATACCCATGCATTTGTGGAAAATGGCCTGGTCAAAATAGTTGTTTTTCTTAAATTAGATTATAGGTTCGATTGAAAAAGGTAAATGGTAAGTAATATGCTTAGATGTCTTTAAGGCATTTTATTGATGATATTTTAATGTAGAAATTAGAATTATATAAAATCAGCACAACACATTAAATGGACTAAAAATGATTTAAATGAAAGGTCTCAAAGTGTAGTTGTTAGTGAGGGAAAATCACTGTCAAACATGACTGTTTCTAGAGCAGGGCTAGAGGGCCACTTAATGAGTTTTGGTGAGTTGTTGAAGGCTGCAACAGTAGCCCCCAGGGGCCCCAAGTATCCCAAGGGCTCACCACCTGCTGATAATGATGCTGCAAGTGGTGGTGGGGGTTGTGCACTATAGGGAAGTGTGGGGGAGTCGCCACCCCCCTCACCCCCCACCCTCCCTCACAACCCACAAGCCACACAAATGCAAACCCTGCCCACCTGAGCTCCATGCTCCCACTGACCCCTAGGCACCAGCTCCGAGCTCCTGCTAGCCCATGGGCAACTGGTGCCACCTTAGTCAGGGGGGCATGTGCCCCCCCGTGACCAGTCCCGCCAACCCCCAACCCAACTGGTCAATTGTAGCAATTGACCAGTGCTCGCAGGGGGCACCAGCACTCCCGCCTCCCCCCCAGTCACCTAAGCAGTGAGCATGGCTAGTAATGGGGTGCACCGACACTCTCATGGGGTGCATGTGCACCCCCGTGCACCCCCTATGCGTTGCCAGTCTGCCAGCTCCATGCTCCTGCCCAGCTGCAGCTCTCCCTCACCCCCAACCCCCGTTGCTTCTCTACCTGCTGCCCAGAGCCAGCACTGCAGCAGAGATGGGAGGAGGAGCTGCAGAAAGCCCAGCAAGTCCCACAGGAGCTGTAGTAGTCCCACCCAGAAGCCATGTGTGCTGGCTAGGCTGGGCCTTTCTGTACATGAGAGTAGAAGCGAAGGGCATGGGCTGAGCAAGATGCAATTAATTGATGGGGCCTGCGGGGTGGACCAAATCACCTGGTGGGCTGGATCCAGCCTGCAGGCTGTATTTTGCCCACCCCGTCCTAGAGTCTCCCAGGATTGGTGGTTGGCCCTATATTTGTACTGGATATAGTCTCGTTTTCATTCAATAAGGGAACAGAAACAATACTTTGTGACCTATCTGACCAGTCATAGCAAATTGCACAGCTTAAATGTCTTTTTTTTTTTTTTTATTACAAGGACTGCAGCAAATTAGTGATTCAAGGAAGTAAGAGGGGTTGGTGGAGGAGTCTAAGCACATATGCAGAAAGATATCTCTGGATCCACTTGCATAATCCCTATTCAGGTGCTTGCCTAATTTAAATCTTCAATTGCCCAAGCACGCTGAAGTGGTTTCCATTCTACATAAGACTTATAACCATTACAGTATGTTCTCTCCCTGCCAATTCTCCTGAATTTCCTATGCGAGTTGCACTTAAAGCTAACATTATTTTAAATATATTAATGTGTCTATATGGCACTTCAAGTATATATTTATTTTTTTAAATCCCCATATATGGAGTTTAATTTTGTTTAATCTTGCTTTATTACTATAATCAGTCAGGCCCGAACTTGTTTCCAGGTATCAGCCAACATTTGTTGCATAACCCAGCTGCAGAATCAGCTGCCAAGAAATTTTGCTGAAATAAATCCTGAAATGCTACCTCTTGTTTGTTTGTTTTGATGGACTGATTTGTCATGGTGCAGCAATTCTCTTTGGATGGAATGGATTTTGATCCTTTAAGTTGTGGTGGATATTAAGACTAATAAAATTAAGATGGTAAGCCTTGTTATGCAGAGACCTGCACACTAAGTTGTCCAAGGTCATAAAAGCCTAATCCTGCCTGTTACATAAAATTGTTTGTACATGTCAGCAAAAATTAGACTGGATTAGTCCTAGCAAAAGATCTGCTAATACCACCCATAGACTCTGAAGTCTCTGACTGACTGACTAGAAGAAAGATAAGAGGAAATTTTTTTACCCCTGGTGGACAAAATTATTGCAGCCTGCCCACCTCCATTCAGGGATGGTGGTAGCAGGGCTTATTTTAAGGAGACATATATATAAGGTGCAAAAGAATCTTGTCCACCAATGAGGAAAAAATTTTGACACTCAGTTCCCTGTTTTACTTCTCCAGGGGTGCGTCTACACAAGATGCTTTATTGCACATTAAACCAATCTAATGTGCAGTAAAGTATCACTGTCTAGACATGCGCAGCAATTACTGTGCTTTAAATTAGTCTAAGGTGCCATTTGCTAGTATGAATACATACAGGTACTAGAAAGCTAGCACATTAACTAATGCACAGTAGCACACATGTAGATGTGTAGGCTCTCTCTGCAGCTGGGAGGGAGTGGCCCCTGGAGCTGGGACAGCTCCCCTTGCCTCCCAGGGCTCAGGGCCAGCCCTAATCTCCCTGCAGCTAGGAGGGAGCAGCCTCCAGGAGCCAGGGAAGCCCCCTTCTAGCCCCCTCTGCAGGGGTCGGGACCAGCCCCATGCTCCCCATGGCTGGGAGGGAGCTACACTAAGAGCCAGAACCCCCAGGGTTTGGGGCCAGCCCTGATCTCCTCCTAGCTGGGAGGGAACCATCCCTGGAGCCAGGCCAGCTCCCCATGCCCCCTGCCATCCTGGGGCTGCCCCCAGTGCTTCCTGCTAGCCCAGGGTTAGCACCCTGGGGAGCCTGGATCTCCCCCTGACTGCTGCAGTGGGGCAGAGCAGGGCAGGAGCAGTCCTAGACTGGGCTGCTCCTGCTGGGTGCGGTTTGCTCCCAAAACAGGCATCTGTGTAGACACAGGCACACATGTTTTCAGGACTGCTTTAATGGGCCTGAAATTTCTGCGCAGAAGATTCAGGTGCATTTAATTGCATGCGTAGATGCACCTGTAGTCAGTCAGTGTGTAGGGGACAGCACTGATAAAGATATTTTTGGCTGATTATTCACTAGGCATATTGGCCAATACTGATCTGATAACTGATTTACAGGAATGTAGCCAGGTAGCATGGAGAGCAGCACCCTGGAGGGAAGCCTGAGGAGGGGAAGGGGTGTCGGGGAGCAGATTGAAGTCCCTATGGTGAGGGAAGGAGTGGGGCTAGGGCTGGGACAGGGCAGTGAATGGAACCCCAGAAAGTTGCACAGAGCTGCAGGTGGCTCATCCAGGGGATCAGCCTCCCAGCACTTAAAAATGGCAGTGGGAGTGCTTGAACTAAAGCTTATCAAATGAGCTTTAGTTCAAGTGCTGCTGCCACCATTTAAGTGCTGGGACACTTTTCACCAGAGGATGGTGAGGGCGGAGGTGGGCTGCCCTCTCTGAGCTCAGGGCTCTTTGCCCTGCTGCCTTTGTCCTGGGAACCATGCACTGGCCACACTGCATCCTCTACCTGTCCAACAGCTGGAGGCACAACTCACCACCACCACTGCAGCCAGATGGGCAAGGGAAACAGTACAACCAGCATGGAGCTCCTGGGGCAAAGGCAGCAAGGTAAAGAGCTCTGAGCTCTTAGAGAGAGAGATATCTATATATAGATATAGGAGAGGATGTGGATGCAGCCGTAATGGTAAGACTCATCCCTACTAATTCATGCCATCCTGATGTGGCATAGATAGATAGATAGATAGATAGATAATGTCTCCAGAATCCACAGTGATACCACTGGTCCTGTTAGTTTGATCCTGAAAGACAGCCTGACCAGACCAGTCAGAAAGGAATCCAGGTGTTACCACTACTACTGGTCCCGATCTCCATGTGGCTGGGAGGCAGCTGCCTGGCAGCAGGGACAGCTCTCCCCACTGCTTGTGGCTCCTTGCTGCCCAGGGGTCAGCAATTGCTCCTGGTCAGTGTTTACACATGCACTTTCACATATTTAATGCTCAGTAAAGTGTCTTATGTAGACACACCCTGTATGTGGTAGTAGCAGTTACCACTTGAAGGAACAGAGATGCTGTAAAAAGTATAGCATTTACTTTTTTGGCCCAACTGTCTAAGGACATCTTGTATCTTGAGGAGTCACACAACAAGTAGATACAAACAAAAGTGAAGTTGTCAGAAACAGCTAGCACCAAGACAGCTGGCATTTCTGCCCAGAGTGAGGAAAACAAACTTTAATTTCTGTTACCTGAAGTTTTAACACTGAGCATGTTGAGACTATCCACAGGGTTTGGAGTGAGTGTTATCTGTCTTAAAGGTACTGATTAACAAGTTCAAGAACAGTGCCAAGTTTGTCACCATTTTGAGGTATTCATTCTGAGACAATTATAATTATACTTGAGTTTTGAAGGTGGTTGGCACTACCACTACTACGGACTTACACTGAACCTTTGGATGTTTGAAACTTCTGAAAATGACGTATGACTTGTCTCCAGTTTAATACACAAAATATGAAGCATGGGCAAACATTTTTGTTAACATCTCCAATCTTAATTGGATTCATTGGACAGTATTCAAAATTAAATTACAACAAAGTGAGGGGCAAATGAGGGTAGGTCTGCTCACTTTTTCTAAGAATTACATCTGTTTCCAGTAATCCCTTTTAAAATCTTTTCCAATTTTGTCTTTGATGACAAAAGATAGATTCAAGTACTGAAATTTCTGGAGGTGAAAGTACATGGGAGCCATCTGTTTGAAGTTTCCTTTTCTTAAAGTATAGATACAGAGCAAAAACTATCAGAATGGAGCTGAAAAACCTGAAAATCCAGGAGATTCTGAATTGTGAAAGTTGCATGTTAAAGTACGTCTTTTGTACAGCATGTGATTAGAAGTAGCCCTGCCAGATGTGACCTTGGTTAACCGATAAAGGTAAATAAATACAAAGAAGCATCAGCCAAGCAATTCATGTTCCAGGCTACAGCGAATGCTTCCATCAATCTTCTCCTTATAGAAGTGGATCGTACTTTCATATTTTTTTCATTATTCTCAAATTTCAAACTATGACACGTTTAAAAACTGAAACAAATGTATTCAGACCTCTTTCTGTAGCAACTGTGGCTGCGAAATGAAATTACAATGGAGGACCACTGTCACTTACAGCAAATAAATCTACTTTGATCCACATTGATTCATGAGCTTGTCATCAACTAATACAAAAAGCTGTAGGGATTGTAAATCATATTGTGCTATGTATAAATTGAATTACACAACTGAAGCTTCACAAATGCTTCTTTACCCTTCTAAAAAGAGAGTGATGTAATATTAGCATGGAGTACTGCTGCTTTACAATAGTTTCTAATAAAAAAAAAGGAGAAGTTAAATATTGCAAGCCCCGAATGTATCCATTATACTCCAAGGTATTAATTGCTTCAGACCACGGGGCTAATGCTTGGGAAAATAAATAAATAAATACATAAAAGCTACTACACTCATGAGTTACCAGTATGAGTTTCTAAATTCACTGTGCTAGCACTGTGCTGTGCTAGCTATTCCTGCT
>NW_005842524.1:310909-330472 GCF_000455745.1 Alligator sinensis
TATGGTGCATATTTTACATACTCATTTTCACCTTTTGTCTGCCCTCAAAAATTATTTCAGAAGCTATTCCTTAAAGATACAAAGTGCTAAACAAGGAAAGGACTTCCAAAGGGAATTTAGATGCCCAAGTAACATGATCATCTTTTAAACAACTTTCTCAGATTCCTCTTGAGCTAAAAAATGTTCATGCTCTTCTTCAGCCAGAAGACTATTTTTTTTATTCCTATATTTTAGCAATGGGCAAGTTATCTGGCATCTTCTGGAAGCACCAATATTACACAATACATTTTGTTGTATTTAAAAATGTAAACATCTGGTTTGAGACCTCTCATGTCTGTATAGTACCAATTTGGTTTCTTCTTCTCACTGTTCCCTACATGGCTTTCTATGCCATACTTGGCTCAGTCAAGCATTTTTGAGCATTACTGGTCACAGCATTTTGGGCTGGTATGCAACCATATGATAACATTAGCAAACTTTGTCCTCTCTGCTAGTGGTTCTTAACACGGATAAAGTTTTGGTTTAATGTTATTCACAGTCTTCGACTTTCAAGATCAGCTCCTTTGCCTTACATTTTTTTAGGTTTTTAATTATGCTGTTCCATGTAGAATGAAAAAAGATTTGAGATTTATTGACACCAGTCTTTTAAAGTTGTCCAGCACAGTTAAAGTGATTTTCCAGATTATACTGTAGTCTGAATGGTTTATTTTGGGGAAAACCACAAATGCAAAAAAAAATGTATTATAATTTCTTATTAATTTCTTTGACTACCTGACCTTTCTAGAAAAGGTGCTCAACAATGTTATGAGAAGATCCACAATGACTAAAATAGGCTTGTTCCCATTTTCCTCTATTAAACAGACACCAGTGTACTTGGTGTCCTTGCTAGATAAAATAGACATCAAGAGTTCTTTCTGTTGTAAGGAATATATAGAACATTTGTGAGGAAAATGCTGTATTTTTGACAGATGTATTTTTATTACATTAATTTTAATAAATAATTTAATAAATATTTATTACACTAAGGAACTCTGTATGTTTTGACATTTAGAAAATTATCTCCATGCATATCATTCTTAGGGCTAACTGATAATGACAGCACCATGTTACAGTTGCAAATTTAATAAGGAAAAATGATACCCTATAGCTAAAAATAACTGCTTTGTCCATGTACTTTAAACATTTCTGCCTATAAGAAGGAATATTAGAGATTAGTGGTCTTCAGTGTGTGACCAACTGGTAACATGTTCCCCACAAGATATTGGCCTCCCTTTGCTCAATATTCTTGTCCGGGGGCCTGTGAAGGTTGGGAACCACTGCTACTTACACTGAAAAGGCTACATAGCATTATTGATCCATGTGTACATATTCTGTTGTTAGACATTACTTTATCAGAAAATCAAACTGAAGCTGGTTGTCCATCTAAGCAGAAGGTTTATGGGTTGATTTAAAAGACAACTGAAACTAAAAACAACCCCAAATTAATGAGTGTAAAATTTGAATGGTTCCAGTATTTTTTAAGTTGAGGGAGTATTGACCCACTTCTACACACAAGAGCCAGGTACAGACATTACCAGCATAAGTGATTGGAAACCTATCTATATCCATGGCAGAACAGAAGTTCGGCACACAGAACTGGTTTAAAAATTGCAGAACCCAGTCTGAGATTTGCCACCCCTTTTCCCCAACTGGATGGCAAATGTATGGTCTGTTCACCACTGATCTTAATTAAACTGCTCATGGAAAACTGCATAACTTAAATCAATTCCAGCTCAGGCCTTTTGAATGTCTGCACCAAGCCAATCTGTGCAGAGGTGTTAAATGCAAAACAGGAAAGAAAAATATCGAAAGGAACGTGACTTTAATTTACAAATATCAATCCAAAATGCAGTGCCAGGTACTTTCTGGAATGTAATAATAGTTAGCTTTTCTGGGAATTAATGATATTCAGCTTTCCCTTAACTCAGACTTCTGGGAAATGCTCTTTCACTTGATCCTTATTGGTTAACTGATGTGATAAAAGGAAAGGTAGGTTACCTACCATGTCTGCATACATCGAACTTTGTTTTAGTCATGATATTGGTGAGTTGATGCTAATTCTCATTCAGAGCATGTAATATTTCAGTGCCTGGGTGAACCTGACACTGCAGTCCCACAGTTGCAATGTGCCAGCTATTGGTGTTATACACATACTGGTCTGTAACTTGCTAGCAAGGGCCAGTGCCTAGAAACTTGTCTGTGCATATTTGACCCACTTGTTAAATAAAGATTGGAACTGACTATAAAGATAGTCTCTTCTTCCCCCCCCCCCCCTCATCTGACATGATTTCCTCGACAATAGCAGTTTGGGAAATATAATATTCTTATTCTTGAAGAATCTGAGAGGGGTGGAGGCCTAAACTCTTTTTTTGCAAAGGAAATGTATATGAAACCATGTCTTATCTAGATTATGCAATGGCTCTTAATGAGTATCCACATCTTCACTTCGCTATCAACTGAAAAAACCCTTGTATGAATGACTGGGGAAATAAAAGACTTACACCACTGGAAAAGTACAATGTATTTTGACCATTAATGCAGCACATAATATGTAAAATGATACTTTTCACATTGGCAAACATATTGCCAAATGGAGCCTGAAACTCACTATTATTTAATAAAATAGTAAAATCTCATTTAAATACGCTCCGAGGAAAAGAACAGAGCCATTAATCCCAATTGTGCATGTGAAGCATTTGACGCGTCCAGCAAAATATTTCTCTCTCCCATCCCCATCAGTAGTTTAAACATACTCTTATATCTTCCAAGTGCATAAAAATTAACAGCAATCCTGCTGTTGATTTCTGCATATGCTCTGAACCTTAAAGATTAAAGCAAGTTGAGGAAATGCTAAAAAGATTTCATCCTGAAAACCAAAATGCATTTACTATATACAAAACACACCCCACAATATCAGCCAACCCCCAGACAGCCTTATCTTTTTGAAAACACAATCTATGCATCTTGTCTGCTGCTAAAACCGCCAAGAATCCTTTTCCTTTTTCTACAGAAGTGACACAGAAATCAGAAGTTTGAAATAAAAGATTTATTTCATGCTACAGAGCTTCAGATCTTCAACAAAAATAACTAAAACATTCCTTAACTGTATATAGGCCTCTCAATTTTCTTTTGAGGGCTGGTGCCAAATAGTTCAAGCTTCATGTTATACATGCATACTATAAAATTAATACATTTACCATAATGTTGACTCACTAATTATCATAATGTACTTCACTCTTACTAGTGTAAATGTATCTTGCCCTTGCCACCTTTCAAACCCCTAAAATTGATAACACCCTGCTTATTCTTTCCAATGATGTCCTGGGTTATTTTTGGCAACATGTTGGTCATTTTGGTTAACCTTCTAATGTAAGACTACTGGGAGGGATATATGAAGCATTTGGAGGTATATTCCCCTTCACTATACTGGTTACAGTAAAATCCATGTATAACAGGGGCCCTTAATTCCTGTTCCTTTGAGGAAGAGGGACAACTGACTGAAGGTCTGTTGGGAAAAGCAGATAGCCAAGATGAAAAATGGAGTAATAGATCCAAAGCTGCAGAAAAGCTACAGGCCACTTATCTGGAGCAAGCTATTAAAAGTGAAAGATTACAAGGGCTGGCTTCCCAGTAGTGGGTTAAAGAAGGGCTACAGCAAAACTGAACAGGCTATTGATAATTGAGCAAATAAGTTGTCTTCTCTGCTATTGGCCAAGAGCAGGACTAAGCAGCTGCAAGACACTGGAAGGCACAGTTTCTAAAGAAGCTGGCTTGGCTGCTTGATTAAGAGAAAAGGGCCATAAGGTTGTGAGCTTGCTTGTAGGCAAAAAAACAAACAAATGAAAAAAAACCATCTTCCCCCAACTGGTTAATAGGAAACCTGTGTGCCTGGTTTACATCAGCAGAGATTAGGTGACCAGAAGGGATGGAGGTAGGAGGTATATAGCCTTGGACTAGAGAGTCACTCTGGTTCTGTCTTATTTGGGATGAGGTGCTCCCTGAAGAGCAGGATGAGCTAAGGGGTTTACATAGAATAAGTAGTACCCCAGGGAGCTGTTAGAAGCCAGCTGATAGGAGCAAGGCAGGATCTACTTTGTGGTGAGTATAACCATCTGGGTTCATTGTTTTTCATTAAGTGTTAGTTTCTTTTTTTTTTCTTGAGGCATGGGTATGGCTGTAGGGGTGGGTATCTTATAGAACGTGCTGTTGACAGCTTTGGGGTTGAGGCCTGGTGCATAATAAATTGAGTTTGTCTTAAATTAATTCATGTAATCAAAAGTAGGTAAGAAGCAGTATCTAGAGAAACTAAGGATTGTAATGGCTTTCTTAGCTGGGGAGTATATCATTCATTCCCACCCTCCCTTCCACTGGCTCACAATATGTTAACAAGGTCTGCCTGAAGATAAGGGGATCAGAAGTAACTCTTATACTCTTCAGCCAGGGATTGTGATTTCAGGGTCAGCTACACTATAAAGTTCTCTGAGGAGTCCACTGAAAACTTTGGCAAGTGCAAAGTATGTAGCTAGCCATCTTTTTAAATTGTGGCAAGTGGAAGTGCTCCAAGAATCAGCAGCGATGACTTCACCTCTGAGTGCAATTCAGATGCTTTTTGCCTCTAAAGCACTAAATCACTTGGCTGTGAGTTCTCATTCAAAATGCCTCTATTGCTATGTCCTGCTAGTTGTGTCCGGATAGAGTTCTCCTGAAGTTGCCCTGTACAGCTGAAGTCCTGGTATTGTTATGTAGCAAGTCATTCTCAGGGGAGCACCCTCAGATTTGGACTTCATCCCCTGTTATGATCTGCCAACATCAAAGTTTGGCCAACTTCAGGATAAGAATTAGACACATCTGTTCGATGTTTGGCTTTTAATAACCAACAGGGAGAGATGATGCTGGCTTTAGGGGACATGAGACTGTGGTCAATTAAATGCTTAAAAATTAGATCGCAGGTGGAGATGGGGTGTGGTCTAATCTTATGACCTTATTTTTTATAGTATATTTGTCTTAATATTTTGACCTCTTAAGTGACACCCATAAGTGGTGTGATGGTTAAATAATAAGGAAGTCTGTCATATGATCTCAGGCAAGTAAATCCTGTATGAATCAGCTTTTATTCTTATGTAGATATTTGAGGTTGAAATCACAGTTCCTTCTTTGAAACCTTCAGCATATGACTGGGCTATTCTACATTTCCAAGTGAGACTGCTAGTATAAGCAGATTTTAGAACAGCCAACATGAACACTTTTTTGCTGACCTATGATTCTTGTATTTAGGAGGTTTTGAAGTCCAAGACTATGCTATTGACCAAGAGTTATATATGCACATGCATTTCCCTGAAGAACAACAATGTTGTGTTTGTATTTGCATCTCCTTTTCTATTCTCGATTGTTTTTGTAGTGCGTTTGTAGTGTAGGCCTTATTGTCAATATGAAGAGATTTTGTGGGAGGGTGGGGGTGAAAGGCAGAGAGGAGATAGTTAAGGGTAGATGAAAAAGAGGAGAAAGAATCACAGTCAAAGATAACCAAAACAAACCATTTAAAAAAAGAATGAATATACAGAAATCTATTACAATTTGTAACAACGTCCTGTTAGAATGTCTTTGGCAGCATTATACTAATAGTGGCCAATCCTCCTTATTTCCTTTAAACGGCATTGCAATAACATTCGCCATGCTGAACTCATTTGTTAGTGGTGTGAATTATATGGTGTTTGGTGTGGTAGAGCTTTGAGACATAAAAGGGTTTCAGGAGGTGGTGGGAGAGGAGGTAATGTTGGAAGAAGGTCCAGAAGAAATCTGATGAAAGGGTATAGCCTCATAGCCTGCCAAAAGAAATAGAACTTTGAGTTGATTTTACATTGGTTTAAAAAAAATAAAGTTAGGTGCTCCAAAGTTTATTCCTCAGTAGGAATCTCATTAAATCAAATTAATTGTTTTAAAAGCCCCTATTCTGGGCAAGAGAGCAAATATGAAAAACTTCAAGACACAGCAAAACTGGTGTAAGTTTTCCTTTAACTGTATCAAAAGGATGAGAGATGTTAATGAATTGTTTAAATATTTTAAACCCAGTGATTAAATACAATTTTAAAGGAAAAGGAATACAGTGCTTCTTATTGGATTCTGTGCTTCAATAACAGGGGAATTATAATAGGTAATTTCCTTAGGCTAGTCTCAAATATGATCACATTTTTACGCATTTTAGCCATTCTCATTCCTAAAATCTGGACCCCTCAGTCCAGCAGAGAATCCAATTTGTCTGAATTTACAGAGGCATAGCTGGGCAGCTTTGCATCTAGGGTAGTGCCAGCTGCTGTGATGCTGACTGAAGCAGTTGCAGCTACTTCTGGACCCTCCACAAAAGCAGTGCCCAGGGCAGCTGTCCCGCTTACCCTTCCTCAATTATATTACTGCATGTTTAGACACCTGGGATCCCTAACTAGTCAATGGGGAAGCGTAGGCCCCTTCAAAAAGTGATCCAGTTTAGCAGATTAGCTAGATCTTCAGAGTGCCTATAAAGACTGGAGACAGGTAAAAGCTTCCAAAATAAGTTCAGAAATCCTGAGCATACTAAACCTCTTCTGAGCATGCTGAAAGTGTAAATGTAACCATTTGGGAAAATTTACCATTCAAAATGGGGGTATTGCCCATGCTTGGACAATTGCTCACCCTTGTGGCTATAAAACAAGGCTAAACTGGATAACTCATTGGAGGTTAGAGAATCCTAAATCCCAGTTAAATTGCTTCAACATTAAATTGGATCAGGCCGCCCCTTAAACTCACTCTTAGTAACTGATCTCCAAGAAATAGGGATAATAGTTCATAACTATTAACCCACAAAACATCCTGCTAAGTATTTTAAATATATTGTCTTGTCTATCACTTCATTGCTAAGGGAATGGGACCCATAGAAGTCCCTAAGCTAGAGATTTCTGTGTTAAGGGAAAATATAAAGAAATGGCCAGCTCTAGAGCATTGTCTAATATACTCATGTTTACTAGTGATTTTGCAGACTCTTCCTTATTTTAAAGAAAACTGATCTATCTACTCACCAGCATTATGGCATTTCTAAACTTTTAAAAATGCTTTATAAAAATTTTAAAAAATTGTACCTAGTCAGTGACTCTGGAATTACTATAGCAAAATATAAATTATCTTAAACTCCTTACTGCTCAAAGATCCAAATGGAAAAAAGAAGTATTTTAAAAACAGCACTATGCCTTGTTACTAACAGTAACATTTAAACCAAGTACCAACATGGCAAGGAAAAGGAATGAACTGCTAAATATTTTAAGAGAACTTTTAGAGCTTAATTCTGTTCTTGCTGAAGTTTGTGGTAAATCTTCCAGAGAGCAGGTTTTAATTCTAGATATATATGTAACTTTACCTATGCAAGTAGATTTCCTGGACTGAAATACAGTTGTACATTTAGCCTTCATTAAAACAGTGAATCCTGACTGCAGGATTTAGCCTTTATACTCTTTGGTATCAAAAGTCTTGTGCGTCTTGGTCAGCACAAAGTACAATGTTGGTTTTTAATCTGTAAAACTAAAAGACAGGTGAGAGCTGTGAAACACTAAACAAGTTGCGAATTATACTTGCATCTACTGCTAAACACAGAGCTGTGTCTCGTCTTTGACCGTCTTTTTCTTTCCCTTTTCCTCCCTCCTTTCCCCCTGTTTGGTTCCTTTTAAATTAGGAAACAAATGCATTTAAAAGGGGTGTAATTGGATGTATTTTATGCTTTTGCTCTAAATTGTTTTACTCTTTTCTAACATGAGCGCCCACGCACTTTGCTCTGTCAGCTACCCAGTAATAAATTAGCTGTAGCTTTGAGAGAGGAAGCAGTTTCTAATAAATGTAAACTCTTTTTTCCCCTGACAAAAAAGAACCCAAATTTATGAAATTAAAGAAGTTGTTAGACACCCTGTTTCCCTCACTTTTATTAGGCTCTAGTCAAGATTTATTTTATCTTAGATAATTTCCTCTTGTTTTATAGGGCTCTCCTGTGTTAATTTTTAAAGGGAGCAGACAAGGTTCCTTGGGTGAATCTGATATCTTTTATTAGACCAACGCAAATAGTTGGAAAATAATTATGAAGCTCTTTTGGGCAGGTAATTGTAACCAAGCTAACCTCTTGATTTTTTTTTTTTTTTTTAAATATGCATAGATGTCTTACAGGCAATCAAATATGTATCTTCCTCACAACTTAAGAGTGCATGGGATATCTTCTTTCATTTTTTACTAAGATCTCAGGGTGTCTTATAAAGATGAGTATTCTCCTATGGGATATATGCAAAAAGTAGAACATCAAGATGGTGACCTGGTCATGGGCACCGAGTGAATTGGGAGCAAGTCGTATTCCATCTATTCCAAGCTTTGTCACTACCTCTCCCTCTGCTGGTCATAATAGTATCCAGTGACACTAGTTCACACAAGCTTAAGAAATACTATTCTCGGTAAGAGGAGAATTAAAACAAACATTAAACCTTTTTGTTTTACTAAGACTGGATTAGTTTAAATAATTATCACTTTTCTTTCTATGACTTTTGCATCTCTAACTACCCATATTCTCAAAAAGCCATATTTGACTACTAGTGAAAATCTACCATTTGTTCTCCTCAATTGCTCTCAAGTTTAGCACATTCTGAAGCCAGAGGCAGGCAAAATATTCTCAGTGGGCATGTCTACATGTTCATTAATGTGCCATAATTATGGCATGTTAAGTTTAGTAGCTGTAATCACAGGTACAATCTTAATGAACTATAATCGGTGTTACTGCTCATTAGTGCCAGCGCATGCTTTTTTAGTTATGCTAATTCGCAGTATGCTAATTCTACTGAACATTAGCATGGGTTTTGCCTGCCACACTAATGAGCAGTAGAATTAGTCTACTGAGCTTGAAACACCTTGTGCAGATGCACTCAGTGATGTGGAACATCTTTGTGGCTTGTTTGCAAGGCACCATAAATTGAATGCATGGCATGTTCCATCATCCTGATACCAACAAACAGCCAATTATCAGCATCAGGACGTGGAAAGCCCTGGTCTAGAACCTGATCCCCAGGATCAGGCTGGGGACAACTCTGGGTCCAAACTGGGTCCAGGGCTGCCCAGAGCCAGATTCTGACTCTTAGCTGAGCACTGGGATCCAGCATGAGCTGACCCAGGGGATGGGAGATATAACAAGGGTGGGGGATATAACAAGACCCGTAAATCCTACAGTGTGGTTTTGATGACCACTAGTTCAGTTCAAGGGTATGCCTGCACTCATGGGCAACTGGTGCCACCTTAGTCGGGGGGGAGGGTGTGTGCCTCCCCCACCGCCCCCCCACGACCAGTCCCACCGACCGGAGGGAGGGGGGTCCCCACGAGCAATCCTGCGGTCTGGGGCAGGGGGGGCCCAGGTGATCCCACAATAGCTGATTGCTGCAGCCACTCCCAGAAAGTGGCTGCAGCAAGCAAGCATGGCCGTCAGGGGGTGCACCCGCGCTCTCAGGGGGTGCACATGCACCCGCGCTCTCAGGGGATGCACGTGCACCCCCTATGCATCACTACTGCCTACACTTCATTTTCTGGTGCAGTGTAGAAGTACCCAAACTAGCTCTAAACAAGCTAGTTCATGTACCAAAGCAGGTTCCATGCCATCACAAGACTATTGTTTCATTGCTAAATTGACAAATTCCAGTCTCCAAAAGAAGCCAAAGTTCTTTTCTTTTATATTTTATATTATGCTTACACAGTATATGCAAATTTTTGAGAAATAGCACTTCAGTGAGTTTCTCAGAAGAATCATTGCTAGTCATCCAGTATTCCTTCCTGGGCAAAAAAATGCAGTCAGCTCAGCACTAGTGAGAAAGCTTATCTCCAAATTCATGTGCCAGACTCCAGAGGTAAAGGTACAGATGTTTTTATTTTATTTTTTCTGAAACTTAGCACTAATGTCAAGTGAAAGAGAAATAGCTGATTTTTTTTTTTTTGTAATAATTCCCATTATGCCATATTACACCAAAAAAGAGATGTCTCAATAAAATTAGTGAAGTCTATGGCATTTTCTTGACTCCAAAGTTTCAACAACCTTTTTTTCTCTTATGCCACTTATGTAGAGTTGCTTTGAAAGGGGAAAAAAATGTCAGTATTCTTATTGCAATAGGTAAGAGGTTTCTCTTTTCTAATCTAAACCGGGCTCTTTAGTGAAGGCTCAATGATTTTTTTTTTTTTTTTTTTAATTTAGATTATGCTGCATTCTGGAGTATTTTGATCTTTCTCGCTTGATAAGTATACCACTGTATCTCAGCCTTCTATACCTTAAGGATCAGACAGAAAGATTGTCTGACTAATAACTTTAGATGGCTAAAGAAAAGTTTGTAGTTTATGTACTGTTGATATTTTAAAGTGTGTTTATCTCTCAGACTCATTTTCAATTGGTATAACCTTGCAATAATATGCTTCTCATTAATAGAGAGAAACTAATATGTTGAAAGAAGGATAAAATTCCGAAGACCAGCACTTTACACTTAGGAAATCCCAGAATGTGTGTTGCCCTTGCAAGTATAACTTTAATCCCTTTATGCACACACAGTCGGGTAGTCTTAAGTGTGTGATTGCATATTATGCTTTTTGGAGGACCCTTAACCTAATTCAGGGCATAAGTTTGCTAATACTCAATGTTGTGTGTTTTAATTAACTTGTCTTTAAGAATCTGTCTGGTGTAGAATATAGAAGGTCATAGCAGATGGCTGAAGTAAAAGGAAAGATAGCATTACAAATAAAGACACTGAAAACCAGAAAGAAAGAAGGAAAGAGGTCTAATTCTGGTGCATAAACAGGGCTCAGTTGCCAATATTTGAAAATGTTTACAAAGAACAGCTGCCCAAATTCACTCAGGTTTCTGGAATTTGATAAGGTTTTAGCCCCCTTGGGGACTGCGTACATTCTGATTAATTTAAGGTTATTTTTATGGGGCTATCAGGGTTTCAAACCTACTACAATTCACTAGTTGATACAAATGGGATTTTTCAACAAGCCTCTAATTTTTAACCTGCAACAAACCATGCCTGAAAAATTTACCAGCAGTCATTTTTATCCAGACATCTATCTTCACTGATTTGCAACAGGGAAATTTGAATCCCTGGGCTAGGGACAAACATTCAAAAAGCCTGAGCCTGAATTGATTCAATCTTTGCAGGTTAGTCTAACCTGCCTAGGTTGACTTGGTTTGCAACTGCACAGACACTGCCTCTGGACTGGAGATGTTAGGTTTGACCTAGAAACCACTACACATAGCCCAAGCAAAAGTCTCTGTTCTGTAACTAATGCTCAATTGCAATGATAAGGAGAAGACAGTCTTAGATAAAGGAGGCTTGAAAACAAAAACAGAATTAGTGGACTAGGGCAAAGAGCTGATTTAAATATTAAGATTCACACCCCTAGGTGGGGAGAAAGTATGCTAATGAAACATACATGTATGGAAATGAGATACATAGCTAAAACACAGGTATAGAGACATGCTCAGTAAAGAACTCCTTGCGTCACTGCCTTATAACCAATTAGCAAACAAGAATGCTTATGAAGGTCCAATACTCCTGTATAAAAGATGCTCATAATTAAGACTCTGTGTGCTTGTTACGTGAAATTATTCCGCTTGCACCTTGTATTGCTAGCAATAAATCTTTATACTTTCACCCCTGGTATCTTTATTGGCTTTTGCATACCGGGCACGATCCCAGACTTGAGCTGGGGCTCAACAGAGAAATGCAGGCATATGCCTGCAGTGGCTCAGGCTAGAAGCCAGGGGGGACTAGAGAAGCCCTCCCTTCCTTTAGATACTGCTGAGCTGGTGGAGCAGGGCATGGCCAGGCCCCAGCAGACTCTCAGATTAGGGAGGGTTTTAAACCCCCACCCGGCCTGCACTGTCCCAGGCTTTTCCCTGCTTGCTGTTCAAGGGGCAGGAGTGTTGCCAGCCCCCAGCCCCAAGCTAGCACTCTGAGGCAAAGGAGGGGGGGTGATGTGTCCAGTGCATGCATCTGTTGATGATACTGAGCTTTTCAATCTCCCTCTTCCTGCTTTGTCATACTGTCTGCAGCAAACTTGACAGGCAAGGGAGCCAGTTAGGGGCTGATAACACAGCGTTTATCAGCCCATCAACAAAACAAAAGCCTCTCTCATTATTTCAAGCTCTTCTTAAACAGCTTTTTCCAAGGAAGTAATGGAGGGACATTACCAGCTGACCTATCAATTAACTACACAAGTCCTAAGCGGACACTGTCCTGTCTGCCTGTCCCAGTGAAATTGGAGACCAATGCCTCTCAGCATTAGCTAACATACCACATGTCTACGGTCCATGGGTCTGGGGTCCATGCTATGGAAGATGGGAGGGAGGGGGGATCCCTGCTTGAGCACTGAGGGGTGCAGGTGGGGCAGGGGGAAGCCAAGCAGACCCTACTATGCCTGCAGTCTGCACCGGAGCCCTTGGTAGGGAGCAGAGGGGCGGCGCCAGCCCTGTTCTCTGGAACAGGGAGCACAGCCCAGCCCAGGGCTGCAAAGCATCTGGGATGCTGGAGGACTCTAGTTTAACTTAAACCAGGAAGGGGTCTGGGACAGACATTGCATTACCCGGTTTGACCCAAATCAGCTAAGTCTGATACTACATTCAACCAGGTTTATCTTAAACCAGTTTCAGCCCTTTTGAAACTGGTTTATGTGCACTGAATTTATGTTCCGTTACAGGTTTAAACCAGTTTTTGATCACTTAAACTGGCTTATATGTAATGTCTGTCCCTAGCCCAGGAGTCAGGGTATAAGTAGCTGAGTGGAAATAAACAGAATAACAATAGTGAAAGGAGGTGATGCAGGTGATGATGACTGGATTAAGAGCACCTTTGAAAATATAACCCTTACTGTTTATCATCATAGGCATACATGTAGCAGTCATCATGAAGAAAAGTGTTTGTCAAATAACCATAAGAAAGCATTAGAGAGAGTAGATTTTTTTTTCCCAGTGCAATTGGATTTAACTGATCTTTTAGCAGCTTCCCTTTCTGGTCCTCAGAAGTTCTCTTCCCCTCTTTCCAGCACACCTTCATTTTCCTCTTCTCTAATTTATAGCTCTCTAGAATCCTGTTTTCCTTTGTTTCCCTGCAACTGGTTCCAGGTTTATCCTGCTTCCTAGGTTTAAATATTCCTGTTCCTGCTGTGTTTATTTATATCAAATTAAAAATGCTATTCCTTTCATATCAGCTTGACGTCTCAGCCAAGAACTACTGCTAATGGAGCTTTCCCTGTGTGAAATTGAGGGTGTCTATACATGTGGTCGGGGGGAGGTAGGGAGCACTTTAATTAAAGAACCCACAGCATCATGTCTATTCAGTGTCCTGGATTTCAAAATGGTAGTGGGGGTGCTTGAACTAAAGCTCATTCAAACTTTAGTTCAAGCACCCCACCAGCATTTTGAAGTGTGGGAATGCTGAATAGATGTGATGCGGAGTCTGCTGGAGTGCATTTTTTACCACGCTCAATCAATCGAGTCTGCTCCAATGCATGCTAATTGGCTAATACACTAATTAGCACATGTCAGATCAGACAGCCGATATATGTATAGGTGCCCTGAGATATCAGGTATAGTTCTACTTCCAGTGACTATGAATCTGCCATCAAGCCATTAGGATCTGACTCCATGCTCACAATAAAGTGGGCATCATGTGATTGTGGTGAAAAGTACTCCAGTATGCAACCTGTTTAAGCAAGAGGACACTCAAGCCGCATGCAGATTCGACACTCAGCTGACTGTTGGGATCTGGCATGAGGCAGCCCCAGGGTCTGGTACACAGGTGATTTTCAGTATGTATTATTGGTCCTTAGTGTAAGGAATTAACCTTACATAACAGACTAAAATATAAAGGAAAATGCAGTTGTATATAATGTTGAAATTGATTAACATGTCAATGGTGCATGACCTTTCCAGCCTGCAGGCCAGATCTCGTCTGTGGACCCATCTGGCATGCCATGCTGGCCCAGCCAGGGCCCAATGCAGTTATGCGGCAACAGTCAAACAGGGCTGAATTGGGTCCTGGCCAGACCACTTCCGTGCAACTGGATCAGGTCCCAGCTGAATTTCTCCACATTGGGCTGGCCTGGCTGTGGGTGATTGTAGCAGGGCACAGAGATGTGCGAGCTTCTTTAAAAGGAGAAAGCAGCCTGAGAGGCTGCTTGCAGGTGGCAAAGGAGGGCTAATGAGAGGCTCACCTGACTAGATGAGGGTTTAGGCTTGAGTTATATAAGCCCAGAGTCTGTACCAGTCAGTTAGTCTCACCTTCGTGGCTATGGAGTGAGGAGCTCCTGACAGCAAAGGAGCAGGACTCCTGGAGTGTCTATACATGTGTTCTGGGGTGGAGGGGATGGGGAGTACTTTAGAGCAGCTCTCAGAGAGTTGCTCTAATTAAAGCCCCCAGAGTGTTGCATGTATTCAGCGTCCCACACTTCAAAATGGTGGTGGGGGCATTTTAACTAAAGCTTTTCTTTTGAAATGTGGGGATGCTGAATACTCGTGATGTGGAGGTTGCTTGAGCGTGCTAATTGGCACACTTCAGCATGCTCGCAGCAGACTCTATTAACTGAGTCTTCTCCAATGCATGCTAATTAGCATGTGTCCGAGCAAGGTTCTTCATGCATATAGGTATCTCTGGACAGCAGTGGCTCTGAATAAGAGTCTCTACAATGCAGGTGATGAGAGAAAGTACCTGGGGCAGAGAAGGGCTTGGTTATTTGGGCAGGTGGATCTGTTTTCTATTAAGCCTAGGGAAGGCTTGAGTGCCTACCAGGAGGGAAATGTTCATTATTGTCTTAGCAATTTACCCTGGACCCCTGCAAGGGTGGGCAAGGCTTACTTAGAGGGCTAGCCAACCCTGCAGGGGCTGAGAGTGGGGCTCAGTTGGGGGTGCCAGAGGCCTAAAGAGTAAGGACCCAAGCATCCATGTGCCAAAGGCCTAGAAAGGGCTGGGAGCATGATCAGAGGGTCCAGGGTCAAGCAGGGCTGAACAAGAGTGAGACCCAAGAAGGTCCAACAAGGTGAGACCCAAAGACAGCAGAAGTACCTAAGTGTGGGACATGGAGGTTCAGGAGCCAGGGATTGACAGACAGTCAGATCAGTGGGTCCATGGGCCCAGACAGGGCAAGGGCTAGACAAGGGTCCACGAGCTTGAGATTTACTATGAACTGGATTGGGAGTCTGGGAACCCAAGGAGAGGGGCTGAGCATGAGACTGGGGTTTAGCAGCCCAAAGAGATGGGCTGAAGGCCAGACTGGGAGTCAGGGATCCCAGAGAAGTCCAAATCTGGGGGTCTGAGGGCCAAAGGGGGCTGAATATGTGAGCTGATCATTGTAGCAATAACACCTACGAGACTTGGGGCATGGTGTAGGGGAGGAACAGGGCTGTGCAATTTGCCCTTAAGGCTACAGGTGCCCTACAGAGGCATAGTCGGGCTGAGAGCGATCTATCAGTCCTGAGGGCTGTGTTGAGGCTAGCGGGGTCCAGGAGATAGTCAGTGGGGAACTGCTAGGTTTAAGGCTCACTCTAAGAACTGTGAGCAGCCTCCCTTCTTCAACCTTTAATAAGAAGAACAAGTTGTGATGGCTAAACAATCTAGGAAGAGGAACATTAAAGTCTGAGCCAGGCAGGAGCTACCAGCGCCTGAGCAGGTGAGTGCTGGCTGTATTAATTGCCACTGCCCTCCCACTCCCAAATTTCCAGGGGTGGGAGCAGACCTGTGGGCCAGATTGCATAGCTCCAAGGGCTGGATCTGGCTCCCTGACCAGGGGTTGTACTCCTGGTGTATGTGATGTGAACTTTGAGCATGTATTCAAAGCAAGCATGAATTTAGCATTCTGAATGAGAACATTAAGAACCTAAAGAAATATTCAAAAATACAAAAAAGTAAAAACGGCAAAGAAGACAATGAATGAAGATTTGAGGATTCAAAGGTTTACGAAGATTCGATCTTGGAGGAAAATGCTTGTTTTCAGCAGTACTACAGGTTTTTATAGATGCAAAGCATACCTCCAGTAAAATCTGTTGGGTTTTTTTCTTTTCTTTTCTTTTTTACCTTTCCCTCTTTCTGCAAGAAATCCTTCTTAGCTGCAGTTTGGGCCTACAAGTTTTATATGCATGAGGGAGAAAAAAATATTACAAGGTGCTAAAATGTTACAATAACAAAATTAAAATACTTTAGCACTTTTTTTATTATGTTGGACTGACTGCTTCTGAAACATGCAAGAACATGAATGGGCTTAAAATCAGTGGGATGAATTGTGTGTTACTATAATTTGGTGCGATTCCATTTAAATCTGTAGGCTAACACCGAAATAAATTACCAAATAATTTGGCCCAAAGCAGTAATAATACTTGTGTGAATAAGCATTGCATAATAGTACACAGAGCCTGCAGTTTAATTTCTGGTTTATAGTCCCATTGAAGCCTTGAGGGAATCACAGCCTTATTATTGCCAGCTTGGTATATATTGTACAGCAAATCAATGATTTTCTCAAATATCCTCCCCATGCTTGAGTGATGATATGCTTAGATTTATTTTAGAATAATCTTTCATAAAATATCAGTGACCAACAGACTCTGCTGAAGGTTAAAAGTGTCAGTAAACAGAGCTGTTTTTTCTAATGCTGCCTCAAACATCATGACAGATTGAACGGACTCTGACAGCCAGAATTTTGTTTTATTACCAAGAGCTGTATTTATTGCAGTATAACATAGGGAGGAAGGGAAGGAGAAGGGAAAACCAAGAGATGCAAATCTACTGTAGGCCAGTTGTAGCATGAGAGAACTTATAATTGATTTTTATACACAGGCACATATATTATTCAATCACTTGCCTACTCTTTGCTTATGGCAAGTACTTATTAAAGGCAGAAGTAGATGAAATAGTGTCACAGGTCTCAGTTAAACTGACAGACGCAAGAAAATGTAAGGGTGGCTGTTGTTTTGTCCTTAATTTAACCCCTTTTGCCTGTGGATGAATGACTACAAGATGATGAATGTTTCAAAGGTGATGATACTGAAGTACAACTGTTTGAACTGAGGATGGCAATACAAGCTTAATCCAGATTGTCCCTGCTTGAATAGCATCTCCTACCTTTCATCATGCTATGTCAAGCAAAATGGACAAAGCACTTGCTTCAAAACACTCGTGCAGTATTACAGGTTATGCCACTGTCAGCTAGAGTAGTCCAAATAATCAAATAATTGATTTTTGCTAGGTGGGGAAAACATGAAGCAATTTTGTTTAGCATTGACCCAAAACTCTGTGTGGGTGTGTACACACATACTGTTTTGGGTCAACGCTAAACAATGTGTGTGTGTGTGTGTGTGTGTGTGTATTTGTGTATATATATGTGTGTGTGTGTGTGTGTGTATACACATAACCTTTGTTTGTTTATTTGAGAAAAAATTCAAATTAGAAATGAATTGAAGTATTTCATTTGGTGTTGAAGAAGCATTCATTTTATGATAATATTGCAGTTTTGCTTACTTAATATCATTTCTAAAGAAAATATTTTAAAACAAAATTGAAATGTTGCATGTTGAAAATAGCAGAGTACACTTTGGTTCCTAATTCTTTATCTAAAACAAGTAAAAGATGACGTTACTTTGTTTGTTTTGGTTGACCCAAATAAACTTCTTTGAATAAAAAGCAGCTGTGAGTGTTTAGCAATAGGGCGAATCAGGCCTCAGGATCTCAAGTTGGCATCCCAGAAATTCAGAAACAGAAATAATGACTAAAGATTGGTTTAAGTAACCTAAACAGTGTCATGAAGGTACTCTGTAGTAGAGGTGATGCCCAGTTCTCAGCACCATTCAAAGGTGAAGACCTTCATCTTTTTACTCCTACAATATCCTGCAGCTTTTATGACTCAACTGCCAACTTAAGCAAGTGAGGTACATGTTCTCTGTTTAAAAGAATGTACATCATGTACAGCCCTGATTCTTTCCTGAATACAATCTATCCTGTATGCTGTTTTAAAGGCACTGGAATCCCATAGAGAATGATCATTTGTGACCATGTAATTCCAAGATACATTTTAATGCGTATACACAAGGTGGGGGGGGGGGGGGGGGGACATGAATTAAGACTGTATAAGCTAAGGGTTTGCTATAGGTTTAGGGATCATTCACACAGCAGTCCTGCCTGGCTCTAGAAACCTGAGTTTTTAAGCAACCCACTAAGCAAGTAGGTAGGAAACCAGGCAGGCTTCTGCTAACTCCATTATACAGTACAAGAGTATTGTCTCTGGCATCAGTTTTTTTCCTTGTGGACTGAATGCTTGTTTTAAATGATTTGATGTGCTTCAACCTGGAAGTAAAACAAACAAACAAAAAATACTTTCCAGTGAATCAAAGCTATCCATACATTTATTTAAAAACTGTTAAGATGTCCCTGTGGTCTGTATAAGAGTATGGCTAGCCTTTAGCCAGTAATTCTTTGCTAAAGTAAAAAGCTGAGGAGGAAAAGATTTATCATTATCAGCTTTGTCACTGAGTTACAGAATTAAGAAGGTGTAATTGGTATACTTGAAGACAAGTAATCTTTACCATCTGTCACCACCTATTGTTGTAGTTGACCTTTATTACTTGAGCAAGGTAGATTCTTGCCACTAAGCAGAAGATCTTGGAGAAATCCTTTAGGATTGCTCTCTCAGATGCAAAATCATTCCAGGGAATAACTCTAGTCTATCTAAATTAGAGAACTGAAAAGTAGACATACCTCAATGTCAATAGGTGCAAGCAAATCATGAAAATATATGCAAATCAAATCTTGCATTCAAACTGCATCATATCTAAGTAAAGCTTTACGTTTCTGTTTGTTCAACCCTCATAAAATCTATAAACAGTTCTGAATCTAGCAATTAGACTTCAGCTCTCAAGTCTGTCTGCAAGTGGCTTGGGATGCTGTCATAATACACTCAGAGCTTCAGTGTTATAATACTGGCTTCTAACCCAACATGATGCTACCTCTACATGTGTGGCAATGTGTAGAAGAACTAACAGCACAATATCCAGTGAGGAGATGCTATGTGTTTCTACCTACATATTTGCAAGATAATTATCCCTGCAATGATGAGGTGGTTGACAATTTTCTGATTCCCCTCCATTTCCTTTCCCCTCCCCTCCCCCCTTGGGTATAATGGAAAATGCTGCTCTGTCAAAGAATAGAGACTGTTCACAGAAAATAGCTGAGGAGCTGACAAACTTTCCATCTTTAAATGTTTTCATAGTTTCATAGTAGCAAGGGTCAGGAGGGACCTGAACAGATCATCTAGCCTGACCCCCTGCCACAGGCAGGAATGAATGCTGGGTTCACAAGACCCCAGACAGGTGATCGTCCAACCTCCTCTTGAATATGCCCAAGGTAGGGGTGAGGACCACTTCCCAGGGAAGTTGGTTCCAGATTTTGGCCACCCTAACTGTAAAATATTGCCTTCTGATCTCTAACCTAAACCTATTCTCCATCAGCTTATTAC
>NW_005842524.1:331345-331999 GCF_000455745.1 Alligator sinensis
GGATGATCCTCTCCAAGAGCTTCCTGAGCACCGAGGTGAGGCTTATAGGCCTATAATTACTTGGGTCCTCCTGCCTCCCCTTCTTAAAAATAGGGACCACATTAGCCAGTTTCCAATCCCCCGGCACCTGGTCAGATGACCACTAATGCTCATATAGGCGGGCCAAAGGCTCCGCGATGACCCCTGCCAGCTCCCTCAACACCCTTGGGTGGAGGGCATCTGGACCTGCAGATTTAAAAACATCTAGCCCTTCCAGAAGATCCTGAACTACATCTGTACTGACTAAAGGCTTGATGACGCTATCCCCAAAATTGTCCCTACCTCTGGTAGGTGGGATATCCCGGTCCCTGTTCAGGAAAACAAAGGCAAAGAAGCTGTTAAAAATATCAGCTTTCTTGTCTGGCGTGGCCACCAGATTACTGTTTGTGTCTTGCAGGGGCCCTACATTGCCTGGTGCCCTCTTCTTGCTCCCAATGTACTTGAAAAGGACTTTTTGTTGTCCTTAATCCTGGACGCTAGCCTGAGTTCCATCTCTGCCTTGGCCTTCCTAATAGCCCTCCTACACTCCCGGGCCAAGGAGAAGTACTCCTCCTTGGTGATAGTTCCTCCCTTCCACTGGTTGTATGCCTCCCTTTTTATTCCTCAGGCATTCCT
>NW_005842524.1:332009-336471 GCF_000455745.1 Alligator sinensis
CTGCAGTCCCCTCACCAGGTCATCCCCCGTGGCCAGGACCAAGTCCAGCAAGGCGTTACCCCTAATGGGGCTGTGCACTTCCTGGATAAGGTGAAGGTCCTGTAATACAGCCAGGAACCTACGCGAGAGGTCAGACCTGGCTGTCTGCTCCTCCCAGCAAATGTCTGAGTAGTTTAGGTCACCCATGACAATAACATCCCTTGACCTAACCGCCTCCATAAGATGACTGGAGAAGTCCTGGTCTAGCTCTTCCCCCTGGTTGGGTGGTCTGTAGTAGACACCCACCGTAAGGTCCCTTTCGCCATGCCCCCCTTGTAGTTTGACCCATAGTGTCTCTGTCCGACCCTCCTCTAACCCGAAGCTAGTCCTTGATGATGTGAGGTGCTCCTTGACATAAAGCACAACCCCCACACCTTTCCAGGGTTCTTACTTATAATCAGGAGGCATAGTTCCTCCTGCTTACACCCCATACTACGAGCATTAGTGTAGAGGTACCTGAGGCCTCCTGAGGGTGCTCGTGCCTTCCTCCCACTCCCAGGAATGTTGTGGCCCCCTGCTCCTCGGATGTTGATATTTACCTGTGCTTCCCTTCCTCTTGTTACCCTGTGTGCTAGTAAAGCATCCTCTCCACTCGAAGCAGCCCCTTCCCCCGGCAAAGCTTCCCACCGTACGAGATCAGCCAGCCTAGAGAAAAAGATACATCTGCCATTAGGGGATGCATTACATTTTAGTTTAAAAGTTTTGATAGCTTCTAAATGGGGGGGGGAAATCCCATTTTTCTTAGTTTGAAATAACTTTTCCTAAAAGTATAAGCCAATTTTCTAATTTTTAATACCCACAGTGAGTATTTCTAATATTCTTGTCTTTCTCTCTTAAGATTTTAACTTTAGATTTGGCTCTGGTAAAATTTGAAGCCTTCAGAAATTTTTCCACTTTACTCCACTACAGTGGCTAGATGTCCACTTAGACACTAGTCAGCAGGCATCTCTGTGGTGTCAACACTCTCCATTAAATCTTGCTTATTACATAGTGATAAACAGTTGAGTTCTCTAACCTTTCCAAAAGTAAGGTAAGAAATGCTTCGTATTAGCTTTAAAAGATCAGTTGGTTTGCTTTCACTGTCCCTTGTTCAATGCCAGTTTAAGATTAAGAAATGAGCTCTTTAGAGCAAATGAGAGAACAATAGAATTGTACCAAAGGAAGCGGGAAAACAGAATTATCCATTTTTTCTATATATCAATAAAAAATGTAATTTTTAAAAAGGAACCGAGATGGTATTTAATGTAATGCGAGCAAGTAAAGGCTGTGTGATCCTATAGGGTATAGGACAGAAAACCTGATGATTTTTTGTTCTTTTCTGGGGCAAATGGTTGAACTACTATGTGATTTTAGTTTAGTCACTTTACCTCTCTATGCCTGTTTTCCTTTTGCACTTATTGTCATGTCCAACTAGATTGTCAAGGCAGAGGTTATTCTGTGTGTGTGTGTGTGCGCATCTTTCTACAGTGTCTCTTGCAGCAATTCTCAATCTAGGTGCCATGGCACCCTGGGTGCCTTGAAATTCTTTCAAGGTGGCCATGTGGTGACACATTGTTACTATTAGATATACAAGCATGATTCACAAGATAAATCCAAAGATTTCAGTTAGGTCTTTTTGAATTCTTTGAAACTGAAAAATTGCTCTATTTTTCTGTAGTCAAAAAATAAGTGAAAGGTAAAAGCTAGCCTTTTCCAAGGGGTACATTGAGCTGAACAGAGCACCTGGAGTCTAAAAAGGGTGAAAACCACTTATCTACAACAACTGGGTCCTGGTCTCAGCTAAGATCTGTGGGTGCATCTATACACGCACTTTACTGCAGTTGACTAATTAGCTTCGCAGTAAGGCATCACCAACTACACATGAACCCAGATTAGGGAGCATTAAATTAACTAACTGTGCTGAGGATAGTACTGCCCAACACAAGTACTATCCTATGGCAGAGTCATTTATGCAGCTGCAGAACATGTGAAGAAGGTGACTAGGGCTGTCTAGGGCATCAGGGTGCTAGAGTGTAGGGGGCTGCCTGCCAGCTACCTCTGCCACCTGATGCCACCTCCTGGAGCCTGGGACTGCCCCCTGCTCCCCCCAGGCTCCCTGCCAGCCCAAGATTGCTCCTACCCAGCTCTCAAACTGCTGCAATCCTGGGTGCAACATCTGCACACATGCCCTTGACCTCAGCAGTTTGAGCATCTACACATAGCATTAAAAGCATTGTTATAAACTCTGGCATAAACTGCACCTTTTATGCACTAATGTAAATGAGCAATAATTGCCTAAGTTTCGCATTGCTTTAAAATTGTCTTTTTCTTTCCTGCCTTTGTTGACTTGACAATCAAGATCAATGCTTGGGATATCAATATTGCACTGTTAGGCAGGGGGGCATGACACAAAATTATATGCAATGCACACACATGATGCACATACAAAAATTACCAATTCATATACACACTCACAGGTGAATACCAACTCAGGTTATAGTGTGATAATGTTTGGGGGTGCTTGGGGTACTTGCTGACTAGAGAGAGAGAGATTCCAGGAGCAGAGCAGGGAGCAGGTTGGGACTGGGGGTTGGAGGTGGCAGAGAGGGAGTCGGGACAGGGGTCAGAGAGAGAGAGAGAGATGGGATGAAGGTCAGAGGGGCGGGGAGCAGAGATTGGAGCAGGGCTTGGGCCACAGTAAGACAAAACCCAACTCAGGGTTCCAAATGCCCCTTTTTCTGTCTAATAAAACTGCTAACACAATAGTTGGATTACTGATTATTGGTGCCTGCACACACGCTTACACTCACACAACGGAAGCAGGGGATAAAGTGCTTAGTAGAGAGATTGAAGTCAACTGGTATAGAAACAGAACTCAGGTCCCTTGTTTGGAGGGAAGATGCAGGTGATAGCTACCTATCCCAGGCTGTGAGTTGATTGTCAATGGCCAGTCGGGGTCTTCTCCAGTGAGGTGTTGTCCAGAGGGGGTGGCCGGCAGGACTTCCTGGTAGATAGGTGGCATGGTGTAGTGCTGGTCTGAATGGAGAGGGCATCCCAAGGAGGTCACACCCTTACCACCCCTTTTATAGGTGTGGTCTACCTGTGACTCCAATGGGAAGGACATGCCCAGGCAAGGGCCGGTCCCGCTAAGATGAGGATGCGCAGTTCCAGGTGTTCTCATTGTCCGGTGTAGTACAATGGTGGAGTTGCTGGTTTCTTTTCTGTCCTTTTTTTCCATGTTGCTGGCTTTTTGGCTGGGTTTTGTCTCTGGTTCTGGGAGTAGGTCTGTAGTTTCAGGGAGAGTGAATGCAAGGCAGTGGTAGGGTCATTAAGCTGATGGTCTGATCATTCAGTAGGAGCTATGTATAGGCCTACTGCCATTATGTCTCAAGCACTCTCATTCATCCAAGGAACCAATTTTCATAGGAGGGGTAGGTATGAGTCACAGTTACAACACAATTACAATAGGATCTGCCCAGGCATAGGATACAAAATGGAGACTTAACGTTACATTGGCTAACTTACAAAAACACGTCTGAATTGTGCAATATCAATATAAGACAGTAAAAATCGATAGTAAGAGTAGTGATCACACAATATAAAACAGTAAAAATCAATACCAAAATAACAGAACACTATTTACAATGATACATGGACAATATAAAGGGGCTTGTTACAGTAATGGAATGCAAGAGTTTAACCCATGTTTTAGCTTAACTATGACTTATCACAGCTACTTGTAAGGAATAGAGAGGCAAAGAGAAAGTAAAAAATGGTTGGGGAAGGGAGGGGAATGTATTTCTATGTACCAAAAAAAAGGAGAAACTGGGGGGTTTGCTACACTTTTATCTGAACTCTCCTGATCTTTGCCTTACCTAATTTAAAATCTAAACTCAATAGAGCAAGGAGCCTTGTCTTTTATTTTACTGTGACGTACTTGAAATGCTTATTGAGATCAAGCAGCCTTCTGTGTTATACAAGCTTTGCAACAGATAATACCGCCTCAGAAGACCATTCTTGAAGTGGTTTCATGTGCAGATGAAACTGATAATTGGATAATTTCATTGCATCACACCCTGTGTACAAGTCCAACCTTGGTCTGATGTCTTCATAGATGGAGGTTGTGAAGGTAAGACATGTATGTGAAGTGGGTTGACAAAGGGAACAATATTACAAGAAAAATGTAATGCTATTTTAGTTTGTGAGGTTTCTTCTCCTTGGAAGTGCTTCTTGCTTTCTTGGTATGGCAACAGCTCCAGACTGAGTACTTATAGTTGAGGTTATTCCCTGCCCCATCCGCATTACCTTGTGTTTGTCAACACTGAAGTCCATCTGCCATTCTTTTGCCCACTTGCATACTTTGGCGAGATCTTTCTGTGGCTCCTTTCCATCAGCTTGGTTCTTGACTATCCTGAGTAACCTACATAGGTATCTATGCTACAAT
>NW_005842524.1:336502-350391 GCF_000455745.1 Alligator sinensis
TACTTCCCAAATGCTTGCACATTTACTTCCTATAAACTCATTCTTCCAAAGATTGCAAGCCATACCTAGGAAGTTATACCTGCATTGTACTCGTGCATATCTAGGTAACAAGACCACTTTTTCTTTGAGATGCACAGGAAATGATTCTAAGGTCCCTAAGAGAGATTTATTTAATGGTATGATGGGATCTGACCCCCAGTCCAAACAGTCCTGAATCCTACCATGGTAAGACTCGCAATTTTGAAATCAGGGATCAGATCCCAATCATACTCTTTCTACTTCCCAGCACAGATGGAGCCCAGGATCATGATCCAAAATTCTACTTGTACCACTAAGTTCAAAGCCAGGAGCTGGCAGCCCTGCATGGCTCTGGAAGTGTCCAGCAGCTCCTTCTTCATGGCAAGCTCAAAGTCAATGGGTTTTGTCCAGTACTTACAGCCTCCATTGGAGACCCTGGGGTGTCCAGGATCTCGATCTGGGCCAGGGATGCTTCCCTACCAATGCTGACAGTCACAGGGGAAACTATCACTTCTTGGTGGTTGATTTATTCATTTGGTTGTAGTAAAATGAGGAGCATTGCCCAGAATTGCAGTGAATCGCACCAAGACAAAGTTTACCAGATGGGGATTTTTGTGATGAGTTTGAGATAATGAACTGAAATGTACATCTATGAAGCATCCAATTTGCAAAAAATATACGAGTGTTTTTCCACACATTCTACTAGTAATCCAGTTGCTCACAGTCCACTGAACTAGCAGAAACATTCAGAAATAACCAAGTGGATACTCATGAAGAAAATGAAGGCAGTCAGGATGTACCTTTGTTTACTAAACCCATGAAACAAACCTGTAGAGCATTCACTCGCATAGTAATTGATGAACAGCAGGCTTGAATCAGTAATGTCTATGGAAAAAATAGCATTTCTTGTTAAATATTTCACTATTATGGCATTTTTACCACACTAGGATTTCTGTGGTCTTTAGCAGTCTAACCCTGTTTTAATATCCTTATTTGTCGCAGTTTGAGCAATGGAAGCTAAGTGGAACCCTGACACAGTAACTAAACTAGTAGAATAACCAAGGACATATGCAATAAATAACTGTTCATTTCCTATTTAGGTAAAACTAGTGGTTGAGGACTGCTCTTCTTGGCATAGAACTATTCCTTCATCACAACTAATGATGAATACTTTTTATGATGTTGAAACAGCAAGGGAGTAGAAAACTAGTTACCACTCCCGACAAGTTGTAAAACCCACTTACAAAATGGAGGCGAGAGAATGTCATTAAAGCCAACACAAGATAATTATTAGATACATTATATCTAATCCTACAAAAACAAGAAATGGCAGTTTCTCTAGATATGGCAGAAGTTTCAAGATGCAGAAACTGGGAGGACTAAGAGCAGCATTCGGATGTATCTCAAAGATCACTAGTAACAGCATGTCCAGTATTCTTGCATTTGCAGGGGGGTGGGGATGTTCTGTATTCATACACAGTTAAATAACTGTGTACTGTATGTCTTGAAGCACAGGCAAATTACAAAAATAATTGTTCCATAGTATCCTGCTCCATGTGTGTATTGAACTGAGCTTCTGAGAACCTATTAGTAAAAGTCTGTCTAGTTTGCCCTGTCCAATACAAATCGCTGAACTGATGGAGCTCTGGGTCTGAGCAGTCTGAACCAAGCTAATAATTAATGTATTCTGTTTGCTCCCAAACAGTCCTGCCTTTGATACCTGATTTTTAAAGACACATCCAAACAGTGGCCCCAGACACTGTTCTAAAACGTATCTTTTGACTCATCTTAAATTTAACTGCTTAGCCATACCAGTAGTATATAATGCTTTGCTACTTTTTGTTAGGGAAAAGAGCTCTCAATTCTAACTTCCAGTTCTGCATTTGTCATTCCATGTGACAGTGGGTAAATTAATAAAGAAAAATATTCAATTAAATATTCATTAATTTTTTCTGTGCCTCAATTTCTGGGTGCTCAACATTTAGATACCTTATCCCCAATTTGCGCAGATGGAAAATACTCCATAGGCCTTATCTGGAATTATGGAGTGCTTATCACTTTCTAAAATAGGCCCAAGTTATATCAACTGAACACCCAAATATTGGGGCACCAGTATCCGTGGCTACTTTTATCCTAAATCTAACCTTTTGTTTATCTAGCTCTAAAATGGAAGAGACACTTGCCTCTCATGGGAGAACTTGAAATTAATTTAATGTGTATAGACCACTGTGGTGAAATCCTTATTTGATCTGCTGTTGTAGCAACAAAGTGTCAACAGTTCATAATAGTTAGGCTTGGCAGGATTACATTTTTATTGGTAAATGTCGATTTTTGCCTCTCACTCACAGACCGACGAAAAAATATTTCCATTGTTAATAATCAAAATTTATAGAAAGGGGATGTAAGAATAAGCTGCTTGTGCATGGCTTCAGGGGGCAGATGCCGCTGCAGCAGCCAGAGGTTTCCTTGCTGGGGAGTGGGATGTGGGGAGGATGTGGGTAGCAACTGCCATGGGATAAAGGAAAACAGGCACTGAGCACTGCAATACTGTGCATAGGGGCCGGGTGGCAGGCTGACAATACAGCAGCTTCCTTTGCACCTGCTGCATGCTGTGTTGAGGAGGAAGCGAGCATGTATGTGCCCTCAGACCCCCAATTTCATGCAAGCCTGAAAATTTTACATTGATAAAAAGTGAAATGCTTAAAAACAAATATTGTTTTTTAGCTGTCGAAATTATTTAAAAAATCAAAATCAAATTCTGACAAGCCTAATAATAGTTGTGAAGAAACACATACCTAACTTAAAAAAGCAATGGGCTGATTTTGTCACTGGTATAAATCCACTGATTTCTTCCATGCTAGGTTACAATGAACTGCAGAGGCAGGGTTATGTGATAATTTTCTTTTTTAATTGGTCTTGGGAAGTGGGGTTAGGCAGGAGACTTAGAATTCAATTGTGATTCTAAGGCAACCTACTAACCAGCTTTTATTAGTACTACATCACTTTTAAGCATTTTTCCCTAGGAAATGGGGCAAAGGAGTAATTCTTAACATGTTTTCCAGGCTTCCTCCCTATTCCACAAAAATAAGAGAACTGATGGAGAAGTGAGGGGAAAATTAATGAGTTTTGTAAGTTATCTGCATAACTGTCCTGCACTAACCCACTAACACTTTTATTACTTCCCCTTCCCTTTTAGCCATCTTGTAGGGGAAGGTTTATGTAATAACACCTTCCTCCACCTCCCAAAGTGCCTAGTAACTTAGATGGTGCAATAAATAATCCAGTTGGTGGTGAGTGTTATGGATTACAATCCTCACAGGCACACTCTGCTTGGAAAAGAGAACTGGCATCTTGGCTGAAGAGCACAGTGATGACTTGGATGTGGTTGCTTCACTACTTTGACAGGTTGCAATGAACTAGAAAAGCAAATCCTTTTTCAAGTTCTGCTATCAACAAAGTTGCTGAAAGGAGACTACAAGCGCATCTGCACATGCCATTAATTCGCATCAATAAATTGCAGAGTTTATTGCTCTCTGGAAATTCCCGGACGTGCTGTTTACACATGCCTGGACCAGAGCACAGTGAGCTGGGTAGCAGCAGCCCCAGCTGGTGGGACAGGCAGGGAGGGGGTCAGTCTGCCAGCCCAGGGCTGCTCCAGCATGCTCAATGTGATGCAGAGTGGTTGGTTGGGGTAAGTAGGTGCTTCAATGCAGGGTTAGCAGGCAGGCAGTCCCCCCACTGAAGCACCATCATGCCCCAACCAACCAGGTCCGTGTCTACATGTGTGTTGCTACTCAAAAAAAAACTCTGCAGCAGGGCAGGATGGTATTTACAAGTCCTAACCTGCTGTGAAGTTTATTAGTTTTCTGTACCCTAATAGGAGCGCACATGCAGCCGCTGAGATTTTACTGTGCAATTAACCAGTCAGGTGGAGTGCACAGTAAACGTCTTGTGTAGATGCACCCTCCCTGTAGTTATCTGAGTCTGCTGTCACCAGTGGTCTGATATTTTGCTAACACCAGGAAAAACTGTTGTAACAGAGAAAAAATGTAATAGAAAGAATTTTGGGGTCACACCACAAAATTCAAATGAAGGTTGTGATTATTTCCCAAGATGGATGACACTTGACTGTCTCTGGGGAAAGATAGCAATATTTCTGAACAGCATTTTCTTTGCCTCTACCCTACCTCGCATATTCCTTTCTCTTGTTCTTTTACTGTCCATTTCTTTTGTAGAGCTGCAAGTGACACTTAATATTTTTTCCTCAAATTCCTGGAAATAGAGAATTTTCTGTGCAAATATTAAATTTCACAGCATAATGATCTTTATGAACAGTTGACATTCTTAGTTCAATATGAACTTCATTATGATTGACTTGATTTTCAAAGTTGAAGATAGGGAAGATAAAGGGTGTCCTAGAGCAGTGGTGCCCAAACTGTAGGTCCCGACCCCAAATGGGGTTGCAACATCAATGGATGGGATCATGGGGGTGGGGAGCTGTGGGATGGGAATGAGGGGTCATGCTGAGGAGATGGGGCCATAAATGGGGTCATGCTGAGGAAAAGTTTGGGAAGCACTGCCCTAGAGTTTGTGTAGTTATACTGCTGTTCAAGAAAGGGCAAAGCAGCCACCAGGGGCTATGTTACTCTCTGTAACAGTCCAGGACACAGTCAATGCCTGAAAGTCCTCTAGATGGAATTCAAGTGGTGCAGCACAAATGCACTGCAAAAAGATATATCTTGGTGTAGTTAAATACCACAGAATTTAGACAACTGGCAGTGATTAGAAAGGTGATACCATAAAAAAGTACATTCTTATAGGACTTATCTGCTCATTCTGACCCTGTTTTGTTTTGTTTTTTAACAAGATGCTTAAATGTCCATGCAGCTTTAACCACATTAGTAGATGTATGTCTCCAAGTCATACCTGCTTTGGCTAACATACTTGCATGCACTTCAGTAAAACCTGTGGGGGGCTTTTATATAATACACATGTTTATAACATAGTGAAGCTACTCCTTTGAGAGAGACAAGCTATTGGAATAACTGAATATAAATGTTTATGTATAATCTTAGAAGACAGACAGGAACAAAATCATAGCTAATTTATATATGGATCAAATTAGATATACAGTACAATATATTTTGTATATTGAATTTATGAGAGTGTATATAGACTTACATAAGAGCTAATGTACAATTGGCCACTTCTCATCAATTATAGTCTTTACACATGTGCAACTTGTATACAACTATGACCTGCTAATGATCAAACAGAAGTACATTTCTTTCCCAAATGATTTTAGGTGAACACTTAAACACTCAGAGGCTTAAACGAGCAACTATTTTTCATGCTTTTGTTGTTGTTGTGTCACAGTCAGAGCAGTACTGATGGCTTTAGTTAAGACTTCTATCCTAACCCTCAATTTCCAGTTGCTCATAACTTTCTGAAACTTTCACCTTTCGGTTTGAAATTTTCCACTCTTTCTTTACTCAAAACTTTTCCTGGAAAGTCTGACAGCTCAGCTTTCCTGAATCTGATGAAAGTGAAAAGAAAAAAAAAAAAAGTACTTTCCTATGGTACCAAAGTAAAAACAAAAACAAAAAAGGGTCTTTTTTTTCTTTAAACAGCTCTACAGCTCAAGCTCCTGGGAGTTGAAACTCGACATATGGCATGGAAATTGCCCTTGCTGAGGAGAAGTGCCTCAGAGTGCTCCATAGAAAATTGGTTTTCATTTGTCTGAGTTATAAGCTTTTCAAATTGCACCCAGAGACTACACTAGATTTTGAATGAGCTTTTCCACTAAGCTTATGAAGTGTGCAAATAGGGAAGGCTTGTGTTCAGAGCAGATACAAACAGCTCTTTTAAGGAAGCTCTTTATCATGTACAAGTTTTATTGGTTCTATAAAATTCAGGAACCATGGAGCACAGCCATGAGTGCCATCTACTGGTATTTTATCTGTTATCTGACTATATACCTCTACACAGATACAGAGAACTCCTGCAACTGCTGGCAGTCCTATATACAAATTTAATGTGGTAAGTGTAAAAAAAAAAAAAAAAAAAAAAAAAAAAAAAAAAAAAAAAAAAACAGCACAGGTACACCTAGCAATGCACCTTGAACAGCCTTCTCAGCATTTAATTGCAGAGACCATGTAGCTCAGTTGCATGGTCTCGCTGCTGAGCACAGAGCCACTGGGGCTCTCTGTTCAAGGGAGATGGTACATCAGGGGAAGCTTGCTTGTCCCAACTGCATGGTCTCCCTGACCAGAGGTGTGTGCTTTGCAGGGAGCCACAGGGGCTCAGTTAACCAGAGACCACACAGTGGGGGAAGCTTCACTGTGCCTCGGTTTCCCTGCCCCTATAAACCCTGTATCTCAACTCAGCCATACTATGTGCTCTGCCATGCAATGAGCATGTTGGTTCTTAGTCTTGTGCTCTGGCTATTCCTCCCCACACCCCCTGGGCCAGGACAGCTCCCCTATCCCTGCCAGCATGACCCGTGCTGCCCCTTACCCAACTCGGCCCTCTCCAAACCAATCCCAATTCACTGAGACTCATGCAAGATTTTAGTGCTTTAATTTTTTTATAAATCTTTTTTTTCTGTCCTTTCTCTTCACTTCCCCTCCCCTCACTTCAGACAGTCTTTCAAGATTTGTCCCCTCCCACCCTGAGCTCTGGCTGTGCTCCTGCTGGCTGTGGAGGGAAGGAAGCCACGGACACCATGCTGGTTTTACCATCCCCAAGCTTCATGCCACTCTTCCAGCTCCTTTCCCACCACAGACAAAGAATAGTCCTGACTGCTGTCCAGGCCCCTGCTGCCCAGTCATCTAGTGGCAAGTCAGTCATGCAGGTTTGAAACCACCTGAAGCCTCCACCTGAAGATTGCTCTAAAAATGCCATCATTTTATGACCTCGCAATACTCCACAGACTTCTGATGTAATACAGGTGACCTATTCCAAAGCCCTTATTATTTAAGTTTTGGGCTAATGTTGGCAGAAAATTCAGTGATAATTCAAGGACTTGAAGAGAGAACTTCAGTGCTTAGGAGTCGGTAAGTGCTTTCTGGAGTCTGTGATCAAGAAATATATCAGGTGAAAATAAATTTCCTTGCCCTACCGTCATTGTCTTCTGGAACCAATTGGTAAATGCACCACGCTTGGCACTTTGCAGCATTTTGTTAGTAAAATAACTTCCACAATGTGGCCTCGGGTTCACAATCACCCCTTCTCTCACTTTCTTGATGAGGACCTCTATAAGAAATAGAAAAGAAAAGCTTATGCTTTGAGAAGCAGCATTAATCATTCTGGGTCTGATTTTTCAGGAAGGCCTCAATCAGTAGACTTCTCCAAGCACACATCTATATGCAAGCTGAAATAGGCAACTGTGGAACACTGTGTCCAAAAAAATGCATAAGCATTTCCTTTGTGCTATTTATTAATAATGATCATGATTGAAATAGCTACTGGGGATGACTTTGAAAAGGTTACAGTTAGACTTCAGTCTTAATACCCAACTGAAATGCAGTCTGTACTGATCTTAAATATATTATTGAAATCATAGGGTTGGAAGGGGCCTCAACGGTCATCTGATCTAACCCCTCCAAAAATGCTAGTTTTGTCAAACCACTCCTGCCAAATGCCTGTTCATCCTCCTCTTGAAAACCCTCCAGTGAAGGAAATTGCCATGTAGCTTTCTGAAGTCTGTGGAAGACAACTTCACATCATCTGGCAATTATACCCTGTCTAGACTAGGTAAATAGGCAATTAAAAATGTGTGAACTAACATGTATTTAAACCTCATTGTAGAAGGGACTTAACATCTTCTAAAATGCCATTTGATTGTGGTCAAGCTTAAGGGAAGCTTAATGCTGACAAATAGCCAGTTATCTTGCTTTTAAACGAGACTTGCCCTGTCCAAGGTGATCTCTTTTCAGTCAGGAATATTCCATTTAGTTTAAGGCCCCATCTACATCTTACACTTACGGCATGATTAACTAGTCAATTATGCCTTAAGTGGTCACCCAGCCACATGTTCAATCAATGGCATAAAGAAAAGCTGAAGAGGCTCCCAGCCACAGGAGTGGTGGTGCAGGAGGACCCTGGGATCATAATCATCCCCTGCACTGGCAATAAGGGGTGATGGGATCTGATTTGTAATCTCACAGTCACGTGGCACGGCAGAAAGTGCAATTGTGTGGATCATGCATCAGATCCTATCATATCGTGCCTTTACCTGCATGTCTAGAGGGGCCCTAACATAGCAAAGACATTCTTTATTTTTTTCCTGAAGAGCCCAGATTCTACCAAAATAACTTTTTACAATAGACTAAAACCTGATTTCTTGTCCACAACACAGATCAACCATTTAATGTATTGAATGTTCCCATTTGATGTTTAACACTGTTCACTACAGTCAAAAATGTAGTTTAAAAAAAGTCTACATTCCTTTCTGCGGGGGCAGCCCGAGGGAGGAGCTTTGGGGGGAGAGGGGGGATAGCCACCCCAAAATTTGTTGTAGTCCTCCTGTAGCCACCTCTCCCAGCGCTGCCTCCCCACCCCAGGCTGCTGCTGCCCACCCTGTGCAGCTAAGCATGCCCTGCTCCCACCTGCAGTGAGGCTCCCACAATTTTTTGTCTAAGCCACCTCAGCCTCCACACTGGGAAGAGGCTGGTGCCACTCCTGCCCTTCTGTATCAGTGCAATTCTATCTTATTGTCCCCCTTTTTCAACTTTTAAATCATATTTCTAAATATGTATCTTAAGAAAGGGTGAATATACCCTGGGTAGAATCTATTTTGCAATAACTGGCACTATATTAGTTTTGTTACTTTCAGACACTGACTTCAAAACTTTATGTGAAATCCTGGCCACAGTAGAGTCACTGGCAGAACTCCTCCTGACTTCACTGGGACAGGATTTCTCCTATCATAACATTTATTAATGGAAGATTATTCAGGGACAGCTATTGGGGTAATAGGCCCCAATAATTTTTCCCTTTATTATTTGTTCATAGGAAGTAAGTCACTACTTTGCATAACTAATTGATAGCTGTTTCCTGTTACTCACTATATTTTCTTTATTTGAAGGGAAAATAGAGTAGCATAAAAAAGGAATTTTTGACCATTTTTTGTTCTAAGAAGCTCTAATTAGGAAAAAAAAATACATATATTTTAGTCAGTCACATGTTTTGTTTTAAAAGCTCCAGAATGGCTAGGGGGTTCAGCCAATACTATTTTAAATTGAGCAGTAAGGTTATAAACATTAAAGTGACCTAAAGGTATATTTGCTTCTGAAAAGAATGTCTGAAAGTTATGCCTTTACTTGGATATTTAGAGTTATGTGAAAATTGTGCTGCTTTAAAGCTGGTATTAGTTATCTGCCATAAAAAATATCACAGAGTACAATTAAAAGAAACTATAACTAACATTTTCTGATATTTTAATGCACACATTTCTGTGAGATCAGGATGTCATCCCCAGAACCTTGTTACATTGACAAGCAAAGAGGAAAAATCATCACATACCATTTTATTATTTCTAACTGGAAACCATTTTATCACACTGTGAAACCAATAATATGCTGTAGACAAAACTTGATAGCCACAAAGCAAAAAAAAATACAACCCAAAAACAAAGCAAAACCCGCACACCTTGGGAGACCAGAGAAAGAAATATAGCAACTGGTGAACTCCATTCTATCACGGTGCATTAACATTAATCTAATTCAGACGCTAAAACTGTCTGTTCAACATTAATTCTGCTTGTAGAACATTAACTCCTTATGTTAAACACGTACTACAAGTATATAGACCTACATTAGTCACAGCTCATCTACCAAAGCCTCTGGAATCTCCACAATTGGATTTTCTTTTCCTTTTCTCATGTCTATCCAATACCTATCCAGTCTGAAAAGAAGCAATAGGTCAAAGATAGAAGAAAGACACAAAATATATTCTTTATTCTCACGCGCCTCTTTGCTTAGCCAGCACATCAGCAGGATTAAGTAGGGGTAAGATGGAACAGGTTCTTAAAGAGATCTCAAGTGTTTTATGGTAGTGGCACCATGTATTGGTTTATTGAGAGAGCTCCACATGTAAGGAGTAAGAAGTTGGGATGTACCAGGCCACTAGGCTAGCCTAGATATTCAGTTTAATGTTTATAAGTCTTTTATGTAAGAAGTACAGAACCTGATTCTCATTTACAGTAATGCACTCTCATAAAGATGAGATTTTTCTACATTGCAGTAGCATTATAAAGGGGCCCAACATCTCCAGAGCTCATTCTGCCCTCCATTGTACCCATTCTAGCATCCAGAACAGATAGCTAAATTAACTGTGTCCCTCTTTAACACAGGCACTAAGTGCCCAATTTATTTGAGAATTATTGCTAGTCATTGTCATCTCTTCACATTGTATCATTTAGTTCGTTTTCTGTGGACTTCTGCTAGATGGTGAAGTGGTTCTCAAACATTAATACATTCTTCATAAAAGGGAAATTTGGTGGGTCCAAAATTATTCAGTTGAATTTGGCCAAGTGCCACATACAGACATAAATTCATAGGATCTGACAAAATAGACTTGCCAGGGTGGATCTAAGAGGGGTGAGTGTAATAATACCCTCTCCCTCCACTTCTGCTGCTGCCCTGGGTGCAGGGAGAGCCCCAAAGCCTCTTTTGCCTTGTTCTGGCTGCAGGGAGCAGCTGTGTTGGGTGTCAGGCTTGGCTAAGAACAGCAGTAACATTCAGTAAATTGTCTTTTCCTGTTCCTATTCTTGCTATTCCCCCACTGTGGTCCCCCTACTGGCCAGGAGCAGATGTAGGAAGGAAGAACCTGCCCTGTTGCCACTGCTGTCCCTGGCTGATTCAGGCATGAGGGCAGTCCCAGAGCTGCTCCTGCCCTGCTTGCCTGGGAGAAGCAGCAGTGGCAAAAAGGTTCCTCTCCTCAAGGTCTGCTCCTGGTCATTCAGGAATATCTTGGGGACAGGAGGGAGTTAGGCAGGGAGCAGGCAGTGGAAGAAGGAACCTGCACCCTGCCACCATGATCCCCATCTAGGCATAGCACCTGCACAGGCACTCCCCACGAACTCCTAGCTGCTGCAGGACTAGAGCGGCTCTGTGGCTCCCCCCATGCTTGGGTTAGCAGGAGACACGAGCTGGCAGTCTGGTGTCTCCTGCTTTGTGTAACTGCTCCATACCAGCTCCCTAATGCCCCTTAAGGGGCTCCAGCTGTGCTTTACACTCATATCCCCTCTTGGGCTGAGAGGCAGTGTGCTGCAGCTCCTGTAGGAAATCCTAGGTTGGCCAGTCATCGTTGCCTATAGAAGATGGTATCCTTCTGAATCAATTAGTCTGTAAAGTGCCTGCTCCATCTTCTGCCAGAAAAATAATGGAAGGGACAAATGAAAATTTCAAAATATCGTGTTGGGACATTTTTAAATGAAGTATTTCAGGTTAGAAATGCGAAAACATTGTTTTCCAGTATTTTCAAATAAGTATTTTGACTTCAAAAAAATTTTTTTTCAGTTAAATAACATACATTTTGAAATACATATATTAGAAAATGCTAAGAGAATTCAAAACAAAATATTTCATTTTGGGTAGATCTGAAATGAAATTTTTCAATGCTGGTGTTTCATCCAAAAAACAAAACAACTCCCCCCACCTCAAAAACCCTGAAAACAACACCCTCCCCCCCCCCCCCCCCCCAAACCCTGCATTTTGAACCAGACTTTTTTTGCCACAGAATACAAAAATCCAGTTTTTATTCAGCTCTACCTGCTTCTGTTTTCTACAGCAGCCAGGTCTGTTCTCTTACTGGAATAATTTGGATTTCATTGGAACAGCTGGGCATCTACAAACCCAGACAGTTGGAAAAAAAAAAAAAGTCTCCTTAAAATATTTATTTATACACATTTTTGTTTGGAGCCACTGGGGGGCTATTGGTTCATTGTTTGGTTGGTTTTGGTCCCTGATCCATTAGCCTAGAATAGTGTTGTTGTTTGGCTATGACTTCTGTAGATGCAATTACTTGGGTAGTTCCATTCAGTGATAAAAGTGATACTCTAGTGGGAATGGTATGACATTTAATGCATGGATTGCAGTCATTTGCTTCTGAAACCCTTACATGTGCTATGTCACACTCAGTTTGTTTCAAATACTGCAAAAATAGTCTGTAAAGATCCTTTAAAATATCCAGATGCTTGTTGTTAGCAAGCAGTAGAGTTGGATTGCATACAAATTTCACAAGGCACAGGCAGCACAGCTGTCTTAACTTGCACCTCCCCAAATATGCCAGTCCTGAGTCTGTTCAAACTGAGAGGCCAAACATGCTGAACTGTTTAGGATGCCTGTGGTTTTGAGGCCAGTACCCAGCTGCTTGGAGGAGATAATCTCATATACTGACTCCTCTTATTTCTCCACCTCATACACATCAGGCAGGGCACATCCACAGATGATGTAAATATGGAGCTTGTTGCTCCTGGATGCAGTGTTTACATGTGTACCTGGGACCACAGCATGTTGAGCCAGGGCAGCACAACCCTGACTGGTGAGGGACCTGTGGGGGAAGGAGGTCAGCCTGCCAGCCCAGAGATGTTCCCCCACCAATTCAACATGCTGCAGATGGGCTCACTGGGGCACAAGGTTGCTACAGCGTGGGGCTAGTCAGCAGGCAGCCCCCACACTCTAGCACCCTCATGCCCCAGCCAGCCCCAGTCACCATCTACAGGCGTGTCCACACATGCAGGCATGAGCACTCGCAGCAACTCAGATAGAAGCGGTGCAAATTTGAACCAGGGCTTTTTGCCTCAGCCCACGTGCTCGGACATACACTTTGGTGTGGGGAAAATTGTGCCACTTGGGGCAAAATAACCCTGCCTGGCTTCTCCTGGATCTGCAGATCTGGGAGCACCAACACTTGTGTTGTCCCCAGCAGTATAAAAAGCTGCCCTGACAAGTAGCTCAGGGCTATTTGTAGTCAGGAGCTTCTGGGCCCCAGCCAATTGGTACCTGGGGATACTACCCCTTGTGCCAGCTGGACTGCTGAAGCAGCCCTGAGAGTTCCCTGTACCCTCTACCCACCGCAGCAGTCTGGCAGTGGAGACTACTGCCTGGCTGTGATCTGCTGCACTCCTGCCAGACCCGGATGGGGAGTGCATAGCCAGTAGAGGCATCTGCCCCTCTGGGCCAGCTGCCAGTGGACTGTGGCTGCAGGGTTGGCCTCTGTGTGGCACTACTACCATGAGTCCCCTTTACCTGGCCATCTGGGTAGCTATCGCCCAGATGTTCCAGGTATGGGTCCTGCTTTGAACTGTCAAAACATGTCCTTCTGTCCCCAATTGGCCAGGAGGTCAGCCACCTCCAGCTGAGTCCTAGGTGCCAGCTCTGAGCAGGCAGGGTCCTGCCACTGGCTTTCCCAAGAGAGATTCTGGTGTTCCCTATTGGAAAACTGAAAAATCCCAGATAAAAAAAATTCCAAAATCACTCTGTAAAATACCCTGAAATCCATGTTTCTCCACAATTAAAACAAAAGACCACTATATATAGAGAGAGAGAGAAAGTGAGAGACACAGAGACACCGATCAGTTGGGCAATGTTGTATTGATATATCTACAATGTTAAAGCAATTTGGATGGCTACCAGTGTCTCTATCATCATAATAAAGTGAATTATAAATACCTATGTTTTGCCCCCCTCCCCCCACAACAGGGGCCAAATGGCCCCCACAGGGGCTATCATCCTCCCCTGCAGAGCCCACATGCCCCACCCCCACTTGCTTCCCCCAGCACCCCTGCTTGCTACCCTACCTGGTCCCATCTCCCCCCCCCCCCAACAAAGCCCCTATTCCCCACAGGGGCTGGGGGGAGGGGCAGA
>NW_005842524.1:350571-407106 GCF_000455745.1 Alligator sinensis
TACTGGCACTGGAGCCTGGGTCCAGCTCCCTGTAGCTGGCACGCTGCCTGCCCTGCACTGGCAGGCAGCATGCTTCAGTACTAGGGCAAGGGCCAGCCATAGAGATGCTCTGGCTGCTACCAGAGCATCTCTGTGCAGGACCTAGCCTCTGGTTGCTGTGGGGCATGGTCCGTCTGGATGTGCCCTACATGTGCATTGCAGCAGAGTAAATCACTCTGCCATAAGATAGTACTTGTGTTGGTCAGTACTATCCTACAGCAGAGTTAATTAGTTTACTCCAGCCTAATAAGGGTGCATATGTACAACACCGATGCTTTACTGAAGAGCTAATTCATCTTGTGTAGATGGACCCCAATGAACTTTTTGGTTGCTAAGGTCAGGTACAAACTGTGGCAGGACACTTAATGTTCCTGCCATTTTAAGAGGTCAGGTAGTATGCTAACCCACTGACCGGTAGGGATTAGGGCTAATTGCAGAGTTAGCTGACCCATGGGGCTGGCAGGTGAGGCTAGGCCTGATCAATGGGAGGAAGGCTGGGTTTAGGCATAAGACCTTACCCTGAGAGCAGGATTGGCAGTAACACCTGGGCAGCTGGTGAAGGACCGCTACCCAGCAGGAAGGCTGCCCCTCCTGAATGCCAGCAAGGAGAATAACATCTGTAGGTTTGGATAGGAACTAAGGGGATGGAGGAGGTTCCTGGTGACCCAATATGGGGTCCAGAGCCCTGAGAAAGGGGCTTAGTGCCTGTGGAGAGGCTGGATGAGCCCAGAGAGTGTGGCCAAGTGTTTGGGAGACCTAGTGAAAAGTCTTTCACTTTCATTGGGTGAACCCAATGAGTGGGGCAGCATGTCGAGGCCTATTGAGAATAGCCCAGAAAGGGAAGGGGTTGTACTGGGAAAGACCTATGGAGGGTCCTTGGTGAGCCCAGGGAAAAGAAGCAATCTTTGGAGGAGGCTGAGGTCAGACGGAGAACTGACCCTGGGAATCTCAACTGGCCTCTGCAGGGCCAGGGCCCAGCAGGGGTCGAAGGGTGAAATGGACCAAGACTGCCAGAGCTGGGAGAGCCTGGAGTTCTTGACTGATCTGAAGTGGGGCCAGGGCCTAAGAGAGGCCAAAGGTCCTTGTGTGGCCACAGCTGAGAGAAAGGGGTCAAGGGGCAGGCAGCCTGGGATGATGATGGCTGGTGCTAGGCCATCTGATGAGTAGGGATCTAGGAAAGGAATCCCAGAATAAGCTGGGGGCCAGAGATGGAGGACTCAGGTGGGAGATGGAGCCAGGGGCAGGGGGCTGGTAGTTAGCAGCCCAGGAGAGGTGTAAGATATTTAAGGAGGAGCCCTAATAGGGACAAGTAAAATCAGGTAGGCCTGAAGACCGATCCTGGATAAGACCTGAAACTGCACCCTACTGGAGCTGGTTAGCGTGGTGGGGCTGCCTATGGCAGAGCAGCCTCTATGAAATGCCACACAGGGGTCACTCCAGGGAAAGGTGAGGATGAGGGTTAGAAAGCCTCAGCTCCCACTACCTTGTGGCTTATCCCATGGAGTGGGGAGGCTAGGGAAGCACACCCCAACAGAAAAGCACTTGGCAAGGAAGATCACATGGGTGCAGAGGCCCAGTGAGGGGCCAGGGAAGCTGGGGACCACATTGGTCCCACAGCCAAGTGAGAGCTAGGGAAGACCAGGACCACATGGGTCTGGCACACACAGACTGGTTTAAAAATAGTTGAAACTGATCTTAGATTTGCCCCCCGCCCCCTCCAAGGGGAAGCATGCATTCTGTTCACTGCCAATGTTAACTACACTGATAGATAAATTAAAAAAAAAAAAAAAAAGGGAGAAGGGGGGGGAGGCTTAGAAAAATTCTACTTCAGGCTTTTTGAATGTCTGTACCTAGCCTTACAGATCTTCCCCTGGTGCTTTTGTCCCTCTGATGAGCCTCCATAGCACAATGTGGTCCTGTAAATCAGTAATGAAAACTTTCAACCTGAAGTAAATAAAACCCAAACATTCAGCCACATTTGCTTGGAGCAGAGTTTTTAAAACCTGTTTATGCATTCTTTGGAAGAAATCTATAGTGATGATCAAAGCTGATAAGCACAGCAGAACTGAAGGCTGCCTCAGAAGAAACACTGCTTGGTGAAATGCCAAGAAATTACTTCACAATAGCAGCAGACTGATAACATTGTGCTTCTCTTATCCTCTAGGGTTCATAAATATGGAATCTGTGGTCCTTTCAGATAAATAGTTATGGAGATGTCCCAGGGAATTCTCAATCAGATAAATCATTTCTGCTAAATTCTTATAAGTTGTTTTAAGAATTCCAGAAATAAAGAGAACATCCATTAAACACTTAAGATTTTTAGTTATTTCTATATAACTTTTTGGTTCTGTTTTTATTACAATCCATAAGATATTTCCATATGAAATGGTTCTCTATTTAGAATCCTTAAAAATGAATAGGGAGCAATATCCGTGGTCCAAATTTATCTATATTGTCATCTTAACAACTGTACTGACTCTCATCCTCTATTCTTGCTTTCTTCCTGGGTGGTGCTATATCGGTTTCTTTTGGATGTGGATTTCCCCTTCAGATATTGGCATTATTTCACACATTTTTGAAAGCTGTAAAGTCGGTACCTTGAGACAATCAAGGGTTGGCAGATAAGTTAAAATACATTATTTTGTATGCAGTTTATTTAAGTATGTTGGAGGGGGGTTTCTGCTTAGGTTTATCTGAAAAAAATCAAGAGTGTCATGGCTCAACTTCTGTCCTTCGACTCCTTTGAGAAACAAAGTTAAACAGTGATATTAAAATCAGCATGATCAGAGTTACTCCTTTCCTAGCTCTCGGCTGAAAGAGATAGGATGCTGGGTCTTTAAGCGAACTGATGTGGTAGGAGCAAAGTGTAGAGGAATGGCTTACCGATTGTTGTGGACCTAAGTCGGTCTTTCCATGCATTTCACATTGTATTATTTCCATGCCTTCCGTGTTGCATTAATTCTACACAATGGCAGAAATGCAATGTTCTTGGCTTGCCAAACTTTGCTGCCATCTTAAATATTTCCTTTGCTTTTCTTTGAACCTTTCACAAATTGAAGCATGGCCATGGGGGCTGGTATACTTCTCACAGGTATACCAAATTCCTAAATATGTGTTCCTTTAGAATTTGAGTATTGTTTCCTCATCTTTCCTTGAGGACAGTTCTCCTGAAAAGTTACCATACTATCTAGAGTCTATGGCTTTCTGTACTAGGGGCACTTCAGCTACTACAAACACAGCAAAGTGTTTATAAGATAGATCCAGCTATACTTTGTACTGCTGCCTAGTACAGTACAATAGATGGGCATTGTTGCTGGTATAAATGCACCTATGCTAAGAGCTTCTAATGGGCATAGCTGTGTAAAAGATCACACTGCTTTACAATCTACAGTCCCAGCAGAAGTCTGTAGAGCCTGTGAAATCTGTATGCCCACTCTCAAGTCTTTATATCTTTATATATAATCATTGGACCAAAAGTACTGAAATGAAAGATTATGAACCTGAGCCTTTTGAAAAACAAAGTGGAGTAATGAGCCCAAAATAAGCCTGTACTGGTGATATGTCACCAGGTATGTGTGCTCTTAAAATCCTGACAAAGGCCTAAATCTATGAAAGAAAAAATATAAAATTTCATTTCAGGGAATTTCAGGTATACTGAATAGAAGCGCACACCATTCATATGACCTAGCAGATGTTTGCAAGTTTTCCAGAAAGCAAGCAAGAAAAAAAGTGTATTTGTCCTTCATATTCCTTTTCTGATGCAAAAACAAACCAGTATGACTTCCCCATCTCCACCCCACCCTTCCTCAATGGGAAACACTTTTTTTGTTATTCTTGCTTTCTTATTTTGTAAATATCAGGTCTTGACTTCTGTGTTTTTGCTGGAGTAATACAGTGGAAAAATGATGTCAGAACAGGATGTACCTTTTCTCACCATTTTATAGGCCCTTGATTATTTTCTTGGCCTTAAAAAAAAATCAGAAATATGTGCAGCCTTTACAGCTTCTCATTAGTTGCATAGGACTCTAACTGCAATTTTGAGCCAGCTTTTATGTGTGATCTTAGTGACACGTTACTTTACTCTTTCCATGCTCACAGATGTCTGCTCACTCCATACATTTTGTAAAATATTTCTGAGCTTTTAATAACTATGGTAGAAACACTAGTGTAATGTGGGTGGGCGAGTGGGGCAAAATCCTCATGTGCTAATTCAGAGGAGGCACCACAATGGCAGCCTCCAAGGGAGCTCCTGCTGCTGCTGCTGATGCTGCCAAAGCAGCTGCCTGTGTTGGGATAGCTTGTTCTGAGCCATCAGCAGCCCACATCACTTCCACAACTGCCGTGGCCCCTTTGCTAAGAAGTAAGAATTTGTTCCCCATCCCCCACTCCACCTAGGATGTCTAAATGTTAAGCTATATCTTTGGACAGAGAGATGCTTTCATGAATTTGGTTCCCTTTCTGGATCCAATTTCTCTGATTACTTTATAATGATGATCATCACTCTCAGATGAAAGGATTTAAACAGAGTGGCAAATAAATATACCTGGTACAAGGGGACATGCCAAATCTATTCAGCTGCTCCTCATTCAGCTGTAACAAGGTATGTTATATTGTAGCAGGGTGAACTGCTGCTTCCAGGCACTCCAGTTTCATGGGTAGGGAGAAACAAAAGCTTTTAGTGGATTCAATGCTTTATATGTGCTTTATAATAAATGTCTTTTCTTTTATCTGGTTAGTGCCCCTTTCTTTTTTTTTCTCTTTATCTTGCAGTTACTACTTCCAATACAGCATCAAACAGAACTAGCATATCTGAGTGGATGCAAATCTCTTGTTAACAGCCAAACGTAAGCTGCTTATGAAAGAAGCAACAGTTTACAGACTATTCTTGTGTGTGTATCTGTGCTCTAAGAAGACACTTCCCTTGAAGTTCATGGGGTATGTCTACAGGAATGTCTACATTGCAGTGGCAGAGAGTTCAGTCACGCTGCCAAGGGAATAAGCTCTACAACATGTCAGTCCCGGAAATGATAAAGGATGTCCTGGAGGCACCTCTTGCACACGTTTTCTGGAATGGTTAGGAATGATGGTTTGAGATACTACCAGGACACCCTCACTACTTCATTTCTGGGGTTGACACAGGTAGAGCAAGAGTGGTTGAGCAGGGCTTATTTCCCTCCCACTGTGTGCATCTACAGATCTCCATAAAGCAACATTGCTACAGCGCCATGCTTTAGTACTTCCTTTTGGAAGTATAGTGCAGTATGGGCTTGCTGTGCCATGAGTGAAGGGCATGGTTAGATTTCGCTACTACATTGCCATAGGGGCATGCTATACTGAGGCTGGCAGTCATGTAGACCCACGTGATTGCTACGTCACCATAGCACACCCTACAGCAACATATAGATGCACTCATTGTGACTAAGTTCACTGCAAATGTAGGTATAACCACAGAGGAACTGTCCCTCTGTTTTCAGCACATTTTATACCTTTGGAATACTTGTCCAGCTGTTCAGTGCATAACTTAAAAAAAACACTTTATTAAAACATCTTCTGCTTCATTTACTAGGATTAATACAGGCAGAACTAATTGTCAGTGATGAGTGAGGCTTCCCAAGGCATCTCTGCAAGAGGGCCGCTGGTATTTTATGTTCAGCTTCAACATATGGTGGCAGTTCTAAGGAAGCCCCATTGAGCCTGTATTAGTTCTGTCACATTGGTTGTGCCACCCCTTTGACACTTTGGGGGGCTGTCTGTTTGTAAGTCCAGCATTATATGGAAGATTTCAACTAGACTTTACAGAATTAAACCTCCCTAAACTGCTTTCATGAGAACGATGTTAGAAGTTCACATAGCCCAGAATGAGATCCAGTTTCTTACAGTTTTCTGTACTAAATTATAAGAACCATTCATGGCACCAACAAGTCAAGGTTTCTAAACTTGATGAAGTTAATTTTTGGTAGTAACCCTGATTAAGGCATTTCACACATTTTATATGTATTATTAATAAATATTTTTCCTTGCTAAATACCCGGGTCTGTTTGTGAATACCAGATTACTTCATCCTCCTGAGCCATCAAGGAGGTGATTGCTATATAATTCTATTATGGTGATTATTTTTCTCAGAGTTTATGCATTTTATTGAATCTTGTGTATAGCTGCACAGTGGGAAGTTGTTTCCCATTTGTTGTTGCCTGTCAGCTCCAGTGGATTGGATCTATTCTTCCTCTCTGCCTTCAATCATCTCTCATAGGCCTTGATAATTTAACACAGCTGTGCACTTAAAGTCTCTTGCTCTTTCTCAGGTTTCCTCCAGCAAATATTCTTTTAGTTCTTACCATCCTGTTTCAGGGATTGATTCTGTTCAAATCCACTGCACTTCCTGCACTAGTTCCAGCATAACTCTTGCTCTACAGATTGACATATGCATGTTGTTTCAGAACAGCAATCCTTTATGCTATCTTTCTGCTTTCAACAGGAGGGCTGTGAGTATGTTGTACCCTCTGGGTTTTTAGTCTTTCACACAAATTCAGCTCTCCAGGTTTTTACTTCACTATTCTCAGTCACTTAAGAAATGTGCTTTTTTGCTAGATGAGACATACTTGCCTCAGACCTGCTGCTCCATTTCTTAAGTTCTCCATGCTATTTACACCAGAGTCGGTTGCCAAACAGGGGCCTCAACAATCTTGCAAGCATTCTGGGACCCAAATTATGTTGCTTTTTGTTTTTTGTCTTTGATTTCATAAGAGTCTCACTGTGGTTCTTTCTGCAATTTCATTTTTAATAGCTTTTCTGGTTCCTTTGTAGGTAGGGTGCTATGAAGGAAGCCACCATGATTCACTTGGAAATCGCAACATTTAATTTTACTTCATAAAAAGGCCTTTTATTACCTAGTTGCTAGGTAGGCTTACATTGTTGTTTCCTGGATGCTATGTAATTTTAAAGCCAACACAGTGATGTGCTTCTTGCTCTTAAGTATTGCATTAGGTACATTAGTCACTATTACTGTTAGCATCATTAAAACTGAAAGGTCCAGATGGAATCAGCAAATGTTAGGTAGATTCATAGATATTAAGGCCAGAAGAAATGACTTTGATATTCTAATGTTGACCTCCTTCTGAACACAGACCATAAAATTTTCCTAGTAATTCCTGAAGTGGAGGAAATAATTCTTCCCTGCTGTGCAAGCAAGCAAGTTGGCAATCGTCAATGATTTTAAGTGTTAGTATTATCCTGGCACACAATTTCCATTTTCTGTCCTTCCACCTTCATTTTGTGATGCAGAAAATGCTGTGCTTCTCTAGCATAATGAAGTTGTACAATTAGAAAAGCAATCAAATATGAATTCACATATTTAACATAAAACCATATAGCACCAGGAGACAGTGCTGCAAGACAAGTGAGCTCTGCATTAAATAGAGACCCACGGGGCCTAGTTTATGGAAAATTATACTAATGAGGATTTTTAATTCTTCAATAAAATAAGACTTTAAAAAATACTTTGCAGTTAATTGAGAGAGGGTTTATCTTTCCTCCTGCCTGATAGTTGAGGAAGATAAATCTATTGGGATGAAATAATATACAACTACCATACAAACCTTTGTCCATTTGTATGACCAGACTTATGTCAAAATGTTGTAGATCTGAGTATTAGAGCTAAGTGACAATGAAAACCAAAAAGGGCTGCCACTGAAAAGCCATTTTATCAGCAACATAAAATCCATTTGCAAAGATAAGACTAAAAGCAAACAGACTACAAGGAGGCGAGATATAAGCTGACAATATTTCCCTAGTTTCAAAATGAGGCACTCTGCTCCCTGTAGTTGTGTGTTGTGAGAAGGATTGGGGGTGGAGGAAGGGAAGGGGAGTGAAGCAGTCCTGTTTTTACTGGGACAGTCTCCAGGTAGTCCAGTGAAAACAGGACAAAAGTATTCATGTGACCAAACTGGTGGGAGGCCTAGGAGAGGTATTTAAAACAGGACTGCAGCAAAAACAGGACACATATAGTCACCCTAGTGAGGTTTAGAGGAGTGTGGTCTGAATATTGCTATGCTTTTCCATAAATTGTGATATGGTCTAACTATAATAACACTGTAATATGGCATTGTAATATTCTGCTCCTTGATTTTTATAATACCACTACTATTCGGTAAATTCTGATTTAATATAATCATATACTAAAACCACAGTTCTGGCTTAATTAACTTCAATTAAATCCCCTTGAAGCAAAACAAAATGATGTAAACATAAAAAAATTACATGTTAATGTTGAAAATTGCTTAGGGAAGCAAGTGAGGAGGACCTTGCTGTTTCTTCGCTCACAAGACTTCTCTCAAAGAGCAAAATGCTTTAACAAGTGCTAATGTCATTTAATAACTGGAACCCATTTTTAAACTACAATTTTGTAACACATTGACATGGATCCTGTCACCTGTACTTGCTGGGGTGTACTCACACCTTCAGCCATGGCCTTCAGTCCAGAACCCCTCTATGCCATCTGCTGTTTGACCACTGAAAACAGACTGAGATGAGCTAACTCCCCGGCCCCAGGGTGCCTCAGCTCCACCTGTCTCCCCTAGGTCCTGCCAGTTTTTAGCACAGGAGATTTTGTCAGTTTAAAGAATCATACTTTTTCTCCTGCTCATGCTTACAAGTTACAAATCCTCTTCCTTCACGGGGAAGGTCTACCTGAATTTGCCAAATGTTCTGAAATTACACTTACCACAGATCACAAGTAAATTATAAGATGAACAAAATGATTTATGACATAAAAATGAGAACCTAAGAATCAATAAGTTCATCACGGGGGCACAGAAGGGAATTGGTGAAGTTTTATTCACCAAGGCGCCCCCAGGGGTTACAAGAAATAATGGCCACAAGCTAGCAGAGAGCAGATTTAGACTAGACATTAGGAAGAACTTCTTCACAGTTCGAGTGGCCAAGGTCTGGAACGGGCTCCCAAGGGAGGTGGTGCTCTCCCCTACCCTGGGGGTCTTCAAGAGGAGGTTAGATAGGCATCCAACTGGGGTCATCTAGACCCAGAACTCTTTCCTGCCTATGCAGGGGGTTGGACTCGATGATCTATTGAGGTCCCTTCTGACCCTAGCATCTATGAATAACCACATGTTAAGATACTGACAGAGATAGGAAACAAAACAGAAAAACTACATATAATCTTACCTCTGCATCTTTACCTTTAAAACTCAGCTTCTACTTCTGACTCCCTTTGTTAGAGTTTCCTGCCAACCACTTGTTATTTTGCACTTCCCAGTTTTTCCAGCTCGGGAACTAAGCAAGCCAAAGCTTCATGGATTCTTAGGGTCATGTATAGACAGAACAGGGGCCATAAATTAAAGGGGCTTCAATTTAGGGTGAAGTAAACCCCTGTGTAATGCACATACCCTGCACTTATATGCTTCTTCAGTGTCAGGGAGAAGAGGGGAAGGAGAGTTGCGGGTGGGCAGAGCGGTCCCTGGGCTGCGGTGGTGCGGGGAGCTGGTGCCTCCCTCCACAGCAGTGGCAGCCCCCCAGGCAGCACCCACCCACAGGCACCTGCCCCCGGCAGTCCCAGGTGGCACCACAGCTGGGCCCCCGCGCAGCTCAGACAAGCCCTGGGTGGGTTTTGGTTTGCTGCACCCCAAGTCATTTAAGGGGCGTTATACCACTGAATTTCCTACAGCAGCTGGAATTAATGTGTGATATGCCACCGAGGCATGCAGACACCAACACCACTAAAGCAGTGCAAAAGCATTTAGCCTGCTTTAAAATGTCGTGCACACATACCCCTCATTTCCTCTACACACCATTCACCTCTCCACCTGTGCCTTAAGCATGTTTTCTTATATGGTCATTTGAATAGTTCTGTTGAATCCCTGGATAACATATACTGTACATATACCTTCCTGCCCCAACTGTATACTTGTTTGACAAGTTAGGCATCTTTCCAAATCCAATTATATTTATGAAATATTTAGATCTTTTAGGCTAATCCAATATCCTTATTTATCAATTATCCTAGTAATCTCTATTCTTCCCACTGTGAGTGATACCGGTCTTTCATTACTAATCAAGGACTTTTTAATTGAAATATGCTGTCATAGCTATTCTAAGGGCCTGATTCCAGAAACATTCAAATCAATGGGGATCTTTCCATGTGAAGTATATTAAAATGAAGTCTAGCTGTAACAACATAAGAAGCGTCACACTAGGCCAAACCTAACTCACTCTCTCACAGGGGCGAGTAATAGATGCTTTAAAGAGAGATTATATAAACATATATGTCTCTAATGTAATATACCTCTTGTCATAACCTCCCTAGCATCAACTACCATTTCTTTAGGGATATCAAAGGATATATCTCTGACTTCTGTTTAAAGAAGTAAGGGGTTGTGGGGGTTATATCTTTTATTTAACCAGGTATATAGTTGGGAAAGATGTTAGAAAAGCTTTTGGGTGCAAAATACCCTTTTCCAAGTCTGAGAACAGCAACACTCCAAACCTGTTCAATATAGGTTGTCTATTTCTGGTATTGTGCCTTGTGAGGGTTTTCTGGAGTAAATCCATGCTTTCTTGAGTAAATGATTGTCTGCAAAAGCAGGGGACTGAACTCAATGATCCTCAGGGCTCATTCTAGTCCTATATTCCTATTTGGGCATAGATTGTTTTTTTTCAATATACTACTTCCTAATGAATGACAAAGAACAACAGCAAGTTCTGCAGAATACTAGTCATAAAATTCTACATAATGCAGGAACAGATAAATCAGACAGATCCAGTTTCTTGCAGAAAGGATACTTATGAGGACCTTATCTTTAGTCTTATAAATTGCATTAAATTTGTTGTCAATGTCTGTCCCCTTCATTAAGAGATGGTCCAACAAAAGCACCAAAGGCCAATCAATCTACCCGTCTACCCAATCTACCCATCTCAGCCTGAGGAAATATCAAGCTAAGGATTCCTAGTCATGCAATCATTGAACTTTGGGCTCACAGCTCTGTCAATTTGCAAGAAAAAAGCTTCAACCACATTCCCTTCAATCCTGTGGTAGACATATGGTCTGTGATTTCTGTCACTGTCACTTCTTAAACCAAACCTGCCTTTCTTGCAGATCAGCATTGTATCCCTGCTTTAAGATCAGCAGCCTCTTTGGTCCTCACATCCTTTGATCCTGCAGCCAGCAATTCCCAGCAGTCCGTCTGAACAAGGTAGCATTTTGGTAGCTCTGCAAAATCTTTCTTCTTTTGTCCAGTCTTTCTGTTGCTGACCCCATTTCAGTTTCCCATACAGTAGCTGCTGAGGCATGTGCTCATTGCTATAGCAACTGTCTTGTTGCAGTACCCCAGTATTAGATACTCAGTCAAACCATCTGAACTTCAGGAGGGAGCATTGGAAAGACTGGCCTTTTCCTAGTTGCCACAAGTGTTGCCTATACAGTGTTCAGTTTTCATGTAACGCAAAATCGGAGAACCGCAGTCTTATAAACCTTAATCTTCATGAAAATCTTGATTCTCCTTTGCCTCAAGACCTACTCAGTCAATTTGGCAAATGCTGCATTTGCTTTCAGGATGTGGGAAACAACTTCCTCAGGCTTGCAGCGCACTGCCCAGTGAACATAACTGATAAAATGTAGGAAGCTGCTCTCAATCATTGTACTGTGGTCCCCACATAATCCTTGTCAAGCACTGGCTGAGACATTAACTCATTCTTTGTTAAATTAACTGTGAGCCCAAAGCTGTCTGCAGCCACCACAGACTGGTCAATCAAACGCTTTTAAGTCCTACTCACAAGATATGGAGAATTTCAGTGGTGGCTTCAGATCCGCATTTAACCTTATGTAATTGAAAAGTGCAGAATCTTAGCCCCACTGATTTTAGCACCACCGATTTCTTCTCAAAACATAGTTGCATAATGCTCTCTGAATATGACACGGTGAACAAAAACAGTCTAAGAACACAAATTTGTATTATTATGTAGAGATGGGGAAAGGCTCATATCAATGCTGGTCCTCCTTCTGTCACAAAGTCTTCATGGAACAGTTACAGGACCATGTGGAACTCTGTCAGGACACCCCAGACTATCTAGCAGAGGCCACACATGTAAGGGACTTGCTTGTCATGGACAACGTCAATTACCTGGACATAAATTGGGAGAAATGTTCAGCTAGGTCAGATTGGTCATGTAGCTTCTTAACTGTAATTGAGGAGTTCTTTCTGACACAGTAAGTGCAAGGGCCAACCAGAGGTACCGCTCTCCTACACTTGGTCTTGGCCAAAGGAGATGATCTGGTGTGTGGCTTGAACACTGAGGGTAGCCTGGGTGACAGTAACCAAGAAGCTCATCAGGTTCACTGTCTACCACACGGTTGACAAATCAGCTTAGCAGGATTGAAGTCCTGGACTTCAAAAATGCTGACTTCAACAGGCTCAGGGCATTAGTAGGGGAGGTGATATGGGACCAGGGATGGAAGGCAAATGGGGTGCACAAAGAGTGGTCATTCCTCAAGGGCACAATCCTTGAAGAAGCACAAAATAAAACTGTTCTCATGAAGAGGAAAGGTAGCAGAAGAGCTGGCAAGCCCTCCTGGCTCAATAGGGACATTGCAGTCCTCTTGGAAAAGACAAAAGCAGTCATTCCCTTGAATGACTAACAGGACATCATTAAGGTCTTTCTGCTAAACAGTGACATAGTTCATTAGATGTCACTTCCAGGGTCATGGTTACATTTATAATGCCTTTGTCTTGTCTGCTTATGGGGAAAAAAAAATGACCTGCCTGAGAAACAAATGTAAAATCATGTGTCTGCTGGCTTTGGCAGCTCTAGTGTGGTACCTGCCTAACACATGAACATCACAGAAAAATATTTTTTGATGTTTCAAAGGCAGAATAACCTATTTGTCTTATTGCAAGAAATAATCTGATTCAACTCCTGACAGCTTTCCTCACCTTAATTGATGCAGCAGAGGAATGCTATTGTGCATCAGTCTTTCCAAAAGGCTGTGATGCCTTTTGGAAGACATCACAGCTTCCTGACAAATCAGATCATATAGCAAAACCAGCTCTACAAAGGCAGCATATTGTCCTCACTATAATGAGGTACAGGCTGCCAAAGCTTACCCACCAGCAGGGTCTCACTCAGAGCAGTACTATCAGTATTCACAGTGTCCCATTCCTCTGGCAATGCTGCAAGCAAGATGGCTTTTTTGGTTTCCATGGACAGATCTAGACTTTTGAGTAGGGAGGTGCAGATTGTGTGGTGCATTATCACACATAGACCAACACATTTTTTCTCTAGTTAAAAATAAACAAGAAGCTTTACTCGTATGCTAGGAACCTAGGACTATATTATTCAGTTTAAGATTGAAGCAAAAAAAAATATAACTTCACTGAACTGAGTTAAAGACAGTCTGTAGGACTGTGAAATAGGAACCTCATTACCAGGAGCAGCTAACAGACAGCAGACTTTCAGAACAAAGGATAGCTTGATTGGTGGAACATCAAGACCATTAAAAAGAAGAGAGGTCATTGACACCTGTGGTATAAAGACTTTAGAAGGGATCGCCGTCAAGTCAATGGACTCCCTCAGCACTGGCTGACTAGAAATGCTGGTGCCACTGCCAGGCAGTTGCTTTTAAACTTTGGGTGGAGCAGGAATCAAACAGAGGTAGAAGTGCACCAGTGTACGACCCCCTGAATCTACCCAGTAATATGCAGCCATTTCAAAGACTACACAGAAAGCAGAAATTATTCTTTGGTGTTGACAAAAGGTGTAACCCTCCATTTCTACAGAGATCCATGAGATCTCCATGATCTTGGACCACACACAAGGAAGGGAAAATCCCATGGCTTCTAGTCCCTGTGTCTCATGTTCATACTGTGATCTGTGAGAGGAAAAGAAAAGCTATCTTGAACAGGGTCTGCATTAACTTCCATGGGAATGTTGTACTTTACCCTTACTTTACACTGATGTTTTTTTTTGTTTTTTTTTTTTCCCCCCCTGGCTCCACCCCAGAAGTATGGGTTTTTTGCATATCCTGACTAGAGGTGGCAGTAGTGCCAGCTGAGCTCTTTACTGCTTCTTTATATGATTGCTGGACTGTGTTAGTCGGTCTTCTCATGGATCCTATCCCCTATATATCTAGAAGCAGAGGAGATGATTTGGCCCTCAGCCTTCACTCTTTCTGATCTTTGCATATAGCAATGTGTGTCTTTGGCTCATGACTCCATTTCCCCTCAGACCAAGCCTCAGCCAGCTGGAAGCACATGTACAAACTATAATGTAACTCAACTAGCAGGATATTTGTGTTGTTATGAAACAGCTGTCTAAATAACATATAGATGTTTTCTTTAGAGTTATTTAGAGGGATTATTTTTATCAGGTTGTAGTGAAGAGCTGCAAATAGTTTTATAGACTATTTTGGTTATAAAAATGAATTTCTTGTAAGATAACGCAGTATATTCCTGCAGTTCTTGAAAAGGCATTCATCCAAATTCTGCTACGTTTTGCCCATGCAAACACACTTACTTTGACAGAGTTATGTGGGTGTAAATGAGAACTGAGTTTGGGCCCTAGTGTGGCTTGCAAAGTCTGATTTATGTGGGCATTGGCACTGACATAAGAAGTGCTGTGAAGCGAGAACTTGAAAGCAACGCATATTGTTATCCCTTCTTTAAAATGATGCAAGTTAATAATTCTCTATAAGGAGAGCTACCCATTTGCAAAATAGGTGGATTGCTCCTATTTTTTTCCTGTTATTCTGTCCCTGCATTTTGATTTCCTGGATTCCATCCCATTACTGCTACCTAAGCTATCAAACCTCAATCTAAACAAGAAGCATGAGGGAGGAAACGGACCATTTAAAAAGTATTAAGAGTGAAATGCCTTACTGAGCAATTGGTGATTTTTAGGATTACCACTCTTGTCCCTCCTAGTTTCCTCTTTATGACCTGCACTACTTGTTACGTCAGTTAAAGGCTATACCCTGTTCAAGACAGGAACCACGGCCAAAATAGTCTGGCTTCCATTGGTAAATGTAGGTGCCCAGAATTTTTGAGAAACAGGCCACTTTTATTTAGGTGCCTTATTTTGGGTTTAGCTTAACCACAGACAGTTAAAGCCAAATAAAGGTCTGGTTCCACTTATAAACATTTTGGCACGTATCTTTACCCATTTCTGACATTTAATAAAAATAATAGTTTCAGGAAGGTCAACAGCAAATATCAGTGAGGCCACTTGTCAAACAGTACTCATTGTAATAGAGTGCATATTGCTCACGTGGACACCCTTCTCATTTAAGACAAATGTTCCACTAGTAATTTTTTTTAATCACCCTTGATCCATGGATGGGTGTTCAATATGCCACCTTGATTCATTAGTGATATGCCAACTTAGGCTATATCGTATTGTACCAAATTACTTAAGGAAGGAGCATGAAAGAAACTATGTACTCCAAAGCATGCAAAACTGAGGTGCTTTCATCAAAGTTATTATCCTAACCTGTGTTTTCTAAAGGATTTTCTTTTATATATATTAGTGTTTCTCAAACTGGTTCAAAGACCAATGGGTATCTATGAAGCCAATGGTAAGTGACCTGTAGATCATAATAAATAACAAGGAAACTTTGTGGTCCATGAGAAGTTTTAAGAATTGACAATGATTCATTGGCTCAAAAAGTTTGGGAAAGCACTGGCATATATCATCAAAATATCATATTTCTTGGTGGTTGGGGGGAAGTAAATGTATCGGCTGAGTTTCAATAAAACTGAATATGAATACCCTGAGAAATGGGAAGAATTCATGCTGTTCTCTCTTTACTTTTCACTTAACTATTTTCTATCTCTGTAATGGTAAGCAACTGGGATATATAATGTGTAAAATAATAATAATAATAGGCCCAAATGTCCAGTACTCTAAAGGAAGTACAGAGTATAACTGAATTCCACTGCAAAAGGACAAGAGTTTTGGTTCTTTGGAACAACATATAAAAATTAAGGCTTGACATACTATCCTCAGTATGTAATCCTTTATCTGTTACTATATTGAAATCTCAAAACAAAAGGTTATGCCAAAAACACTAGAGAAGAATATTTATACTAGAATACACTTATTGTCTAGATAATATCCATCTTCAGTGGTGACTAGTGGCCTATAATTCAGAGAAAGGGTTATAGTTTCTAGCACGGGCTGCTATGGTAACTAGATACTAGACAGATAGTTTTCCCTGACTTTTTAAAAAGAAACAACACACGATTACATGCACTTTTAAAGGAGTCAAAATAAATCAATGCTTCATATACCAGGTGTGCCTCACTTGTTTCACAAAAGGAAATAAATATATTCCTGGAAAATATAAAGTCTGAATTCTTTATTTTTAATAAAAGTATAGAACAGGCTCTGAATTCTAATTGGATTTGTCTGGTATGTATGCCACGCATATTGAAACTGGAATAGATCTTAGAATTGCTAACAAGAGAAATGAGTTAGAAGTCTCTGAAAAGATAAACTTACCCAAAAGATGGGGTTGAATTTTGTTTTGTTTTGGTTTTTTTCCTGCTCGCTCTAATCAGTATTCCTCTGGCACAGAACTTGGGCTTCAGATGTTTTATACTTCTTCTGTGAAACTCTTTGTCCTGTGATGCCAAAGAAAATGGTAACCTTTCTTCTTAACACTGAACCATCCTTTGCTTTGTCCCTCTTTTGTTTGTTAACTTACCACAGAGGATGTTTAGAAAGTTGTTATATCTCTTGTGAAATGTCTAGAAATGTGTTAGAATAAAGCGGCATTTTGTACAATGTAATATTTTTTTCAAAAGATGATTACCCCCCATGCACATACTTTTGCAGTGCCTGGGCAAAACTTTTATACATTTTAAGGCTGTCAAACTATCCTTATTTCAGTGCTTCCTCTGAAGTATCTGGCACAGACTATTTTTGGGTTAGAGCTTGTCTGACTTTTTCTAATTTTCAGTTTTTGAATCACAACTTTAGGGAACCTGCATATAGCTTTGTCTTGTGTTCAATTGGTTTTAAATGGTGGTGTTTTTGAAAGAAGGAGATTGTAAAAAAGATGGGAATGTCAGTGACTTCACAGAAATACGTGTGACATGACAAAAGGGTGAAACCGTTCAGGTGGGTTTATGGTGGTGATGTCTCTGCATGGATTTAGTGTCTGGGCCTTGAAAATCCATATTAAGCATTCAGAAGGGCATTCTTCCGTAAGCTTCTCACACCTTAGACTGTCCTCTAAGTTTAGTATATATGCATGTATTACTTGCATACCACACACACACTTCCTTCCAAAATTTGACCTTCTAAAATTGAAGTGCCTGTCTTAAGCAGGAAAGCTGAATTTCAGTTCAGAATAGAAACAACCCACTTAGATTCCTTCTCTAACCAAACTTTAAAACCAACTTCTAAGTAGCAGCAGTGGCATTTCTATTGAAGCAGCTAAGGGAGTCAGTTGACTTAATAGCACATTGGTCTTCAATCCACAGGTGACCACCTCTCCTTTTAAGTGGTCTTAATGTTCCACTAATCAATATAAAATTTCTTCTGGTAATTTTACTGTCTACTAACTCTCCTGGTCTCTCTTCTATTTATTTCACAGCCCTACAGACTGTTTTTAGCTCTTTTCAAATGTGTAGATCTACCCATAGAGGACTGTCTTCAGTAGCAGCTACAGTTTGAGTTTCTGGCTGAGCATGAAAGGGAGGGTGAGTGATCTGAAGATTAAGCTCTGTCCTTGCACTGTGAAGCCATAACTATGGGGAAATCATTTTTCTTCATTTTGTCTTTCCAAAAACCATGTGTCTTATTTAGAGGTGAGGGGTGACATGAGGGGGATACAGTTTTTTTTAAAATGGCTTGTTCATTAAACACCGCTGAATGTTGCACAATAATATTTTCCTGGAGAGAAACTAAATACCAGAGGAAACATATTCCAACTATTTGTGGTTGATGTGGATTGAAGCACCTAAAGGTGATCCCTGTTCTTGAAAAATCACAAATGGAAAAAATAGGTGGTTCCTCACAGCTGTGTTTTTTTATTTATTTATTTTTACTTGCTCCTAAGGCTACTAGAATATGTTATAGAAGTCGATGCATTAACAGTTTTCCTAGTTTTCCTGGGGCTTAGGCTCCTAATCAATGGAATAAGATCTGAGTGTTTAAAATAGCAAAAATCCTATATGAAGGTAGACACACTGGGACAATGTCAAATGCTGCTGTATCAAGAGAGCCATTGAAATCAGTGGAGTTGTTGGACCTGTGGGAAAATGTACCCATCAAAAATCTTGTATATATTTTTAAAATGTTTCCTATCTGCAACAACCTAGGAGAGGCACCTTCCTGTAAGACCTGCCCTCCCCCACTTTGCCATATGTGCAATTTCCTTTTTTAACATCTTGCCAGTTATAAGCAGATTTGACAGATCTTCTGCTGGCACAAATGGCTTCACTCCATTTATGTACATATATTGTTACCATTTTTTTTAACAGCAAATGATTTGGCCTATTTTGACCATTAGCAGAAAGGCCATCCTCTCAGAGCATGACTTTGGAGGTCTTGGAGTCAGTCCTTTGACATGATTTGACACCCTTGAGAAGGATTTTAACTGGAACTCATCCAAGTAATGCAGAGTTCTATGCTGTAGATACAAAGGCACATGTATATTGAATGACTAGGTTTTAGAAAAATGTCCTGTTCATCCCCTGGCTGCCCTTCCCCTTCTCAGCTGCAGGATCCCACTTCCAAACTTTCTTCTGAGACAAAGCTTGGAGTAATAAATTAACTGAATGTGAAAATCCACTCTGCCTGACCTATTCCAGCTGCAAAGATTCCCCTCCCTGATTCCCACCCTATCTTCTTTTTGCTATGATTTAATTGTGTTTAAAAATAAAAATCATCTCCCTCTTGCTGTCCCATTCCAGCTGCAAATTCCTGTGTTCCATGTAGGAGCCATATGTTTAAAATAGAGTTCTCCTTTCTCATTCAGAGACAGTTCACCAGTGCTATCAATAAGAAGGTGGGGAGCTCTGCTAAACGTCTTAAAACAAGGAGTATTCACAATGACTCTCCTGTTCCTGCACAAGAGGTACTCTCTCACTTCAGCTGAGTGAATATAGTAGACTAGTCCCCCAAGGCTGTACTTTTTTGGAGCTGGAGTTTACATTAAATTACCTCCACACAGAAACACATAGCATAAAGAATGAATCTTTTGAATCCAGCAGTACAGTCAATTGTGGCTCTTGGAAGAGGCAAACAAGATGATCATTCAATGCATAATGCTTTCTAGCTACATTACTACATTGTATTTCTAATTTAGAGGTTTTTTTTCCCTTTTCAAAATAAAATTGCACTTTCCCTCTTTGTCCTATTAGATCTTCTAAGTCCCAAGTATTATAAGAGCAGCACTTTTAGAGGCATTAAACAACCCCAGCAATAGCTGAAATTAGTAGTTGTGGCTGATGATGCCCCTGTCTAAGTAAGACCGTAGACAATTGAACAGAAAGAAATACTTCTGGAGCACTAGCTGTCATAGGCAAAGGAGGTCCTCCCACTCTACAAACACTTGTTGCCTTGTGATATTATAGTAGAGCTGATTTGTACTATTCGTTCGCAAAAGTGAATTATGGCAATCAGCCTCTATCTTTCAACGTGTGATTCTTTTTTTTTAATTTTTTTTTTTATTTTTTTTTCCCCATTGGCAAACACTATGAACTGCTGCCATCCTTGTATCCACACTGCAGAACTCTGCATTTCTTGGATGAATTCCAGTTAACATTCTTCCCAAGGGCATAAAGTCATGTCAAAGGACTGACTCTTTACGAACTCCAAGAGGATGCTCCTAGGGAATGGCCTTATTGTGTATGGAATTTCTTAATCTTAGCAGCTGGAAGCCCACCCTCACTGTTCCATATGGCATTCTCATGATACTGGTTTTGGAGTTCATGATGATGGATATATTGAAATGTAATCTCCAATAATATTAGGACCAAATTATATCCTTGGAAACCTCTAAGAATGCTGAGCTAAAAGAATGGGTGTGCCCAGCACTCCAACAATGATGAAAGGAAGTATACTGCTTCCAGATCACTGCTTGACATGAAATGAAGCATAGAGTTTGTTGCATCACTGTAAAGGCATAGCCTATACATCTTCTGGCACTTTATTGCTGGTACCATCTGATGTGAAGTGTTGGGGGCAAACATCTTGTGCCATCCTAGTGTGCCCCTTCTGACCTAGCACTGCTGTTAAATGCTGCTGGAACTGCTGGTGAGTGCTGCTAGTAGTAGTAAATGCCTTCCCATCTCTTGTACTTCTGACTGAGCCATCCAAATAGTTGCTGCACCTGGGGTAATGGAATGGGATCCTGTTCTTTTCCCCACAATTTCTGGATTCCAGCATAGGTAGTGATAATCATAGTGTTGCCTCATAATTAGTGATGCATAATACTAGCTACTGCCATGACTGCACTTATTGGAGATGCCTGTTGAAAAGTTCCATTGTTGCAAAGAGAAAAAGCTGCTAGAAGGGTGTTCTCTAGTAGGACTCTGCAGATTTGAAATTCATTCCTTCCCCTCATGCCATAACCACCCTTTTATAAATCTACAGGGCACAGTGTAATGCATATCTTTTCTCTCTCATCTAAAGTTAAGAAATTCTGGAGGCAGTTTTATAGGCTAGATAGTACTATCTGCCACTTATTGCTAGAGTCTGAATGAATTGTATTGAAGGAGGCAAGGACTGAATTGTATTGGTGAATTCTCAGAAATACCCTGAGTTGAGAACAAATGCTCTTTGCAGTGAGTTTCCTTATTTCTTTGTACCTTCTCCTTTGCATCTCTTATGACAAGCTATAATTTTGAAAGTTAATCTATGGTAGAGAAACATCTGCAATGGTTTTGTTATGCTTTAGTTTATAAAAAAAAAAAAAAAGTTATACATGTACTGAAATATAACTGATTGTTTCTTAGAGATTTGAGGAGTGAGAGATTAGAATTAATCTTAAAGACTCAGAAGAAACAAATCAACCCTATTATAAGCAAGCACAACTCCACTAGAGCAGCTGACACTTTATCAGTGCTGTACTTGGGCCATAAACTGTAAGCTAGTGTATCATAAAACCTTAAGCTATAACAAATGTTAATGAAAGATGTTGTTCACTGTAGCTATAGATTACATTGTGCTTCTCTAAATGCACTGCCTTTGCAGTATCAAAACAGAATGTGCCAAATTCAACCTTGCTCTGACTTCAGTGGACTTGCATCAGAGGGGAACTTGAATTAGGATATGATGCCAGGGAAGCATAAGATGGTTCATACTGTAGTCTATCAATTTATCTCATCTTGGCTAATAGATATTGGTATGTAGGTGCACATGCCCTATTTTGAATATATTCTCTCTTTTTGAATATGGAAATCATGTACTAAGAAATCTTGTCTAAATACTAACTACTATTCCAAAATTCTAATTTAACGCTTCTTAGAAAAGAAATAAATCCTACTTACAGTTTGTCCTTCTTCCTGTCCAGTTTGTTGAAGCAGATAGGGAGAAATTCATGTGAATCCTTAACCTTGAGGCTCTCAGGAAAGTAAGTAGATTAATAGCTCAGGATAACCAAAAAGACACTAACAGAATATGACTCATGCTATATATTTTAAAGGCTTATAGCTCCTGTTACTGATAGCATTTGATAACAAAGGTATATGAGGAATCTATGAAATCCCATTGAGTTCAGTAGAGTTGAAAGGATGTAAAAGAGGATTTACTCATGTGTGATGTGCAGTTTTAAGAAGCAGTATTTTATCTTAATCTATCAAATAGAAGATATTATTCTAGTCCGTTGAGTCAGTGATGCTATGTCATTCTGTCCGAGGGTCTGCAGGTGGGGTACCTGGAATTGATAGTATTGGTTTTATAGCATTGATATGTTGTAAAAAAAAAAAAAAAATCACTTACATCATTTATATAGGTTAGTTTATTCTTCTCACTCTGTCACTTTTGGAAGGCTCTTTAGAAAGGAGATTAAAATATCCCACCATCTGACATAATTCTAGCGCTCTGATGTCAGTGTTGTATATAAAGGCAATACTTACAATAGAGATATAGCAGCAGGATGCTATAAAAAGTAAACTACTTTAAACACCCACGGTTTCTAAGGATGTTAACTACACAAAAACATATGAGGAAGTCATTGACTGCTGAAGGTTTCCTGAAGCTTGACACCTAACTGATATGCCTTGTAATGAAATGCAGAAATTGTGAAAGCCCAGACATTGTGTAGGTTACAGAATTCCCAGCAGTAGTAGAGCAGCCTTCATTATTAGGCATACAATTGTGAAGAGTGACAGAAAATGAATTGCCGGTTGACAGGAACAAGACTTCCCTTCCCTCACTTTAGCTATTTTTTCCCTTGAAGTTGTAAAAAGCGGACACTGTGGACTCAATCTAGTTTCTACTGAAATCAGTGGTACAGCCCCCATAGATTTCAATGGGAATAAGATTAAGTTGCTTATTCATGTTGTTTTAAGTAAACTTGATTCCTTTCATCCCATAATGTAGACACACTTTCCTCATTTAGAACTATTTTGGCCTCCGTACTTCATGAGTAGTCCCACTGAAATAAATGATCTACTCACGGAGTAAGATACCACTCAGCATGCATGAGGGTAGAATGATTGTGCCATTCATCTTCCCCAGGGAAACTATATCATTAGATGTCAGAGTATCCTTCATTATTAGACTATTGGTGCAGCAGTCTTATGAATTCTGTGTAAAGTGCTAGCTAGGTCTTTACTTAAAGGCTGTCTTTGGGAACTTTGTAAGCTTGTTTATTATATAACAAGTATTTTATAATACAATTAAATGAAAATAGAAGTTAAATTACACCAGGAAAAAGAGAGTGCATAGTAAATTATAAGTCACCAGATGGTAATTATTGAAAGTTTGATGAAATGTGTCAGCCAATTGTAGTAATGCATTTACATACTCAGAATTTTAACTACACCAAGGTTTCAGTCACCGTTATTTACTTACTAACTTGAAATAAAGGATTTCTTCTTCGTTCCTAACTAGAAGCAATAATATAGTCTTTTCATTCCTTGTCAAATGGCCATTCAAAAAGATGGGATTTGCTCAAAGTCCAAAAGTTCTGGATTATTTCAAGATAAGACAAATGAATGTAAAGAGCAAGGTATCTTCACCAAGAAAAGAATGAAACCCCTTTAAGACAATCTTTCCCATTCCTGCCAGAGACAGTGGGTATTTACTTATGTTAAAGGTATCTTATCAGTTTAAGAAATGTACTTGCTCAATCAATAGGCACCTTTTAGGAAAATTTAAGAAACTTAAACCACTAACGAACGTGCATATTTTCTATTACTACATTAAATGTAGCAACAGAAAATTAGAGAAATATGTGGAATAACTTAGGAAAGGATGATGCTTATATTATAGTTATAGTAGTATAGATATAGACTATAGATATATAGTATAGTGCCTTGCCTGATTCTTATAAAATTCACATGTGCAAATTGTGAGGAGCATTACACTGGAGTGACTGTTGGCCAATACTGTACCTTTGCATGCTTGTGCTGTGGGGGTAGTAAAAACTGTGTAGCCCAGATAAGCAACATAGCTTGGGGCAATCCTGAGATAGAAATCCCAGATGCTGCCTATCCCCTACCCAGGACCAAAGTCCCTGACTTTACCATAGCTGTGTGAGAGCAGATAACACAGGAGATGAGCAAGAGCTGTGGTTTCCATGGAAGCAGTTTCTTCACTGCATCCTGGTCTCAATCAATCAGGGAGGCTGCTCAAGAGAGTATCTTCAGATATCAGTATTTAAATAAGCATTTGCAGAGAGATAGCCAACTTCCATGAGATTGAAGCAACTTCTGCATTTGTAGACATTAGTGAAGGAAAAAGAATACTTCCTTATGACACTCCTCAAAGCAGCCAATAAGTTAGGAAATCTAGGTTTTCCTAAACCTTCTGAAACTCAAGAACAAAAGTTCTAATTGCAAAGCTAAGATGCTGGAAATCAAACTGATGAAAACAGCAAAATCTGAAGTTGCATTAAAAAATTTTCATCCTGTCCAATAGGGACAGTACTGTTACAGGGTCCATTATCCCAGGGTCCCTTCAACCTTTTCACGATGGTGCAAATGGACAATGGCTCTTTGAGTTACGGTCATTTCTTTCCAAACATGTAGCTCATTTTCCACTGTTTTTGAGATTATCCTGTTTCAGAAATGAGTAGTCCAAGGCTAGATCCACAAAAGCATTTCAGAAATAGTTAAATCTCATCTTGAGTAGTTAGTCCAAAATTTCAGTCCCTATTACCCCTGCCCGCAGTCCATGGGCACTTTACATTTTGACACAAAACTCCCCCACGCATCAAATTCTGCTGTTGGGCATGCCCAGAAACAACCTAGTCCTGGCAGTACTATGCAGTTCATCACCTGGCTCATCCCAAAGGCTGACTAAGATCTACAAACTTAGCTTCTTTCTGTTTGTCACCTGAAGGGCTCAATTCAGGAGGGGTCTAACAGATCTGACTTCCTACAAACTAAGCATGTCTAACAGATTTGACTTTCTATAAACTAAGTATTTGTATCATAAACATTCACTGGAGCATGGACAGGAAACGAGATTTCCATTATCCCAGACAACTGCTTAAATCACTAAGCAGAAGTGTCATGTTCCCTATTATACATACTGTCCCTTTAAATGGAAGAGGTTCAACAAGACTGTGATTGCCCCTCATTCCTCTACCCACCAAATAACCTATCTTCAACTAAACTGGCTTTGACACTCTAGCCAGCTACCTGTTGGATACAGAGGCACAGAAGCACTTTCTTCTCCTACTGTGTTGGAGAGAAATGACTAATTTTATGATTTTTTTTTTAATGGCTAAGCCCCCTAACTCCAAAAGAGGGTTTAGGCTTTGACTTGTGAATGGAGGGTGGTTCCCTGGACAAAGAGAGAGATTTAGGACATAGTCCCATCCTCACTGTTTCTCATTTGGTACTTCAGGAGGCTTATCAATGATTAAGCTTGTTATTTTGAACTATGTTCTTAGGCACTTATCATTTCCCATGCCTTGTACAGAAAACTTAGGTGCATCTCTCTTGAAATTCTGGATTTGATTTGGGGGTAAGGACCTAAAAGTTAGGTGTCATGAAAATCAGTACTTAAATTCCTTGTGTCCCTCTAGAATTTTGAAAGTACTGCTAATGAGACATCTTGAATGGGACCACCAATTGGACTTCAGTTTTCAAGGTTTAACACGTGAGTGGGAATGAGCGAGTGGGGTATGTTTGGGAATGTCCTTGCTAGGATGTGCTGGAGGCATATTCTGTTTTGTCCTGTTAAAGTTTTTCAGAAGTGCATCCAAAATCACAAGTTACTTTTCAAAATGTTGTTCCCTGGGTTTTTTGGGACAATACGAGTCAGATGGTGTGTTGGATATGGGCATTTAAAGAAAGGCAGAAAAATCCGGGCTGACTATATGAGGAGGGGAATTATTCAGAAGGTGGCTCAAGGTAAGTGTCTCTGGATTTAAAAGAGATGAATTGTGGAGGAGGGGGTTTGCTGCTAGGAGTATAGAAAGTGTAGCTCAATATGGGAGGGAGTGGTCACAAGAAATTCACTAGGGACAACATATGTCACAGCTTCATGAAAAGGGATGGACCCATACATAAAAACTGGTAAATCTAAAAGGAAGTATCTAAAACCATAATTGAGCTAGGGCTTGTTTGATAATAGCCAAGACAGCAGTGCTTGGGGGCAAGAGGCTACAATGGTTTCAAATTGCTGCTGTAGACTTGCTGTGCTAACCCTGTCATTTTGCTCCTCTGCACCTATTTCCCTTTTCTCCCATCTGTAAATTGGGAAAAGATAGGCCTTAATACCTAAGCGTTATGCGTCTTTGTACAGAAATAGTAGCAAAGCACTTTCTACATATTAAACCAAGGCTGTTAAATGTATTTATATTCATACTTAAATATTTCTTACAGTTAAGGAAAGCTGCTAAAAGAACAGAGACTTACTGTAGTTAAGTTATCATGGGCATAGCAACACTGCTGTGTGTGCACAGATGCTTCTCAGTACATTCCTGAAGTGATCTAGTTTACAATCTGCAGTGCTGGCTGACTGTTGACAGTGGTGTTTCAGTTTGGCCTGGGATTTGAATGCCAAGGAGAGTAGTGAGAGAGAGAGAAGATGGCTTTTGTGGGGAGTGATGCCAGCAACAGACAGAAGTAAATACCACAGCTGCTTAATCCAATGGTTCTCAACCTTCTGGCCCTGCAAACCAGATGCATAGCCCAGCACTGGTTTGTGGGTCAGATCCCATAGGTGGAGTTGATCCATGGCCTGATCCATCATGGAAGTCAGCATGTGGTCTGTGAGTGTGATCTGGCACACTGAGCTGGCTCTGTACCGAGTCTGGCTGTGGAGCAACCCTGCATGCCATATTTGGCCATGGAGCAATCCCATGCACTGGCACAATTGCTGCACAGAGCTATTCCATTTGGGCCATGGGGCTCCCCATGAGTCCAGAAATTTGATAGTTGGGGAGCAGTAGCTGTATTAATTGCCATGTCTCTGGAAACCATAGCAATTAATGCTGCCAAATTTCAAAACTCATAGGAAACCCTATGTGCCGGGTGACATGGCCCTGTGGACCAGAGATTAAGCCACACTGGTTTAACAAATCCAGAGAGATGGAGGTGATGGTAGTGACCACACACATTGGAGAGAAATGGACTATGGTGCATGTAAATCAGCATTGGTGGTTCTTGGGAAAGGGAATGTAACCTCACCCATGTTAAATATATAGCTGCTGTAAAGGGCTGTGGGTTCTCAGGTTTTATATACACATCACATTGAAACATAACTTTGGTTACCACTGATGGATAGAGTGAAACTTAATCTGAGCTCTGTGACTTTACCTGTTTGGCAAAGGAACCACTCTAACTATAGAGAAAGTGTCAGTAGGAAATTATGAAGTATTTTTTTGAAACTTTAATAAAAGACTTTCCTGAATTACAGCTGCAGGTGGAATGTAAGGACAATCTCAGAGTCTACAGCAGGGGGGAAAGGGATAGAAGGAGTTCGTCTGTTGAAAATAAATTAATTTAATGTGTATGAAACAGGAGAATTCCCCTGTTCCATGAGTCCCATTCCATCTCTCCTCTAACTGCCATGTTTTATTAAAAAGGTATTTTACATAGTGAAAAGATTAATATATAAAAATTCAAGAATAAAAGTACAATATTATAATATTTATTTTATATATGGAGTGAGTGGTTTGTGGCATGTAATAAAAGTAAATGGTATAATTCCTGAGAGAACCGATACAAACTGTTAGAGTAAAACCTTGTAGGTCTTTGCTCTACAAGAATTTATATTGCCTCTTTTTTTCACTAATAAAGTATTGCATTTATTTTGATTTGAAAATGGTGGGTCCAATTCTCTTCTTGCTTGTATCCCTTTTTAAATGTAATTACTCCTGATTTGCCACAGGTTATATAAGAGGAAATTGGACCCTGTATATGTAATCTGTCAAATGTTGGGGGAACTTTGATCTGTGAAGCATTTTAAAGGGTAAGAAAAGTAGTACTGGATATAAGGGGAAAAAAGCAGTAAAGGTGATAGTGACTTTAAAGGTCTACTAAATGAGAAAATATAATCTTTTGTATAAACGGATGCTACCCTATAAAATATTAGAGGAGGCTGTAACTCATAACTAAATCCTCATCAGCCATGCTATTATTAGCTGAGTTCTGCATAAAAGTTTATTTTGGCTCTGGGTTACATCATCAACTTTTATAGAGCTATACCACATAAATGCAATCAACATTGCTCAGTTGAGCCATAACAGCCCCTTCCATATTTTTGCACAATGACCACCTCCCTCCCCCTCCTTGGCTTAAATTATTTTGTGCCTCTTATTCTTCTACTGAAGGCTTTAGTCTCTTTCTTTAGTTTCTTTCTACCTGACAGAGTCCCTATCATATCTTGATTTTTTTCCCAAAGAACTCACTGCTCTTGTGTAGATATTTGTCCTCTTCTCAGTCCTCCTGAGGTCTCAGAACAGCATATTTATTATTTTGAATGTTATGATAGGACTGATTTTGTGGCATCAGATCTCTCTGACTTAAATTTTGATGCATGTGTTTGCAGAAAGGAGTATAACATCTCTGCATGAAGTGGGCAGGTATACAAAGCTAGCCTATAATAACACCTTTCCATGGGTGCAGTGTTCAGTGAAGTAGAAAGTAGAAAAAGAAAACAGAAGGACAATCAAACTCCATTAAGTTATTGTGTGCATGTGGGTGTGCATGTTGACATTCATGCCTGTGAACATTCGGAAGGGAAAAGGGGAGCTGCTTGCCACGCTGTGGTATGGGCTCTCTAATAGTATTAAAACTCTTTGGCTAGGAACAGATATTACACAAGCTGGTTTAAGTGATCAGAAACTGGTTTAAACCTGTAACAGAACAGCTGTCCAGTGCACATAAACCAGTTTGAAAATGGCTGAAACCGGTTTGAGATAATGGTTGAATGTAGTACCAGACTTAACTGATTTGGGTCAAACCTGTTTATGCAATGTCTATCCCAGACCCCTTGCTGGTTTAAGTTAAACCAGAGTCCCCCAGCATCCTGGCATGCTCTCTGGGCTGGGTGGGGCTCTCTGCTCCACAGCAGGGCTGGCCCCTCCCCTCTGCACCCTGGCCAGAGCTCCAGCAGAGACTGCAGGCACAGCAGGGTCTGCTGGCTTCCCCATGCCCTCCTGCCCCCACCCCTCACTGCTTAAGCAGGGATCCCTTCCTCCTCTCTGCCACAGCACAGATCATAGCCAGCATGTGTTATGCTAGCTAATGCTGTATAAGGCTCCAGCAGAGACTGCAGACACAGCAGGGTCTGTCTGGCTTCCCCCTGCCCTCCCCTCCCCCCTGCTCAAGCAGGAAATCCCTCTGCAGACAGTATGATGAAGGGAGGGAGATTGGGAAACTCCATATCATCAACAGATGCATGCACTGCACCCCCCACCCCCACCCCATTGCCTCAGAGCGCTAGCCTGGGACTGGGGGCTGGCAACACTCCCACCCCTTGAGCAGGGGAAAAGCCTGGGATGGTGCAGGCAGACCTCTCCTAATGAGAGAGTCCTGCCAGGGACTGGCCACCCCCCCCTGAGCTCAGCACTGTAGGAGGGAAGGGAGGGCTGCTCTAGCACCCCCTGGCTTCTAGCCTGAGCCACTGCAGGCATATTCCTGAATTTCCTCAGTCCAGAAAGAATGTCTGTCTGGTTACAAACAGTTCAGCCTAGCCAGGTTAGACTAACCTGCAGAGATTGCATCAATTCAGGCTCCGGTTTTTTGAATGTCTGTCCCTAGCCTTCTTGTTTATGCATGGATACATTCCCACTATAAGGTACACAGGCTTTTTGGCTCTTAAATAAAATTGTATTGTTCTTTTTTTCCTAAAACCTAGACCCACATCCTCATTTACATTAATAGATTGCTATTTAATTTGGAAATCAAAAAATTTCTTGTTTTTGAAACCAATAGACTTCCATGTAAATAAGGCCAGGAGAAACTGTTGAAATGTCCAAATGGATACAACTCAACAATTGTGCCAAAGAAATAAGTAAATGTAAAAGCAAGGAAAGATGATAATCTCTCAGAAAACCTTCAGGAATCACAGAAAACCCTGAAATATTTAACCTTCTTGCAAATAATCTCCAGAGAAATATGTAAGTTTATGTATTTTTGTGCAAGTTCCTCAGTTACTGATTTATGTTGTTTTATGTCCCAAAGGCTGATGCTGTCCTTGAATTCAATTACTCCTGTCAGTACTGCTTCTAACCCAGAAGATGACTGTAGACAACAGCACAATAGTGAAGCACATGTTTCTTTATGACCTGCTTGGGATTTCCACAGACATAGCACCATGAAGCTCCATTCTCCTCACACTAGTGAAGGTAGCAATTATTATAGCTAACTCTGTTTCCATTTTAGCCACCTGCTATTATCTAAAGTTTTAGACACCTGAAAATTTCCCCCTATCAGGCTGAAATTTTCCATATTTATAACTTGTCTACACAATGCAGTTAGTTACACAGCAAGCCACTGGGTAAATTTGCAGTGCTTTAGCTACCGTGTGTTAACTTCCCACACACACACTATTAATAGGCTTTAGTACTCCAAGTTATACCATAGAACCACTCTGAACACATACTAAGTGTGCCCACATGAAAAGTCAGTGCTTTGCAAATGCATATCTAAGCTTATTCCCTAAGTTCTGTACGGAGAGAAGCCCTTGGGCTTTCAACCAAGGGGAACTGGAGATGCACACACTGTCTTTGACTGTTTTTGATCAGAACTACAGGATGACTGATCAAGGACTGAAAGTAAAACCTTGTCTTAAACCTAAGCCACTTTGTGCAGAAGTACTTTTGAGTAATCTCATGGACACTGATTTTTTTGAGGTGCAAGTCTCAAAAAACCTTACTTTTGCATGAATTCAGAACATTTCACATGGTTGTTTCTGGCTAAGTTAGTAAAGCATAAGAGAGGTAGCACTATACTCACCTACTTGACTTTGTCCATTGCAGAGAGACTTAGTTAGCTGTGTTAGTCTGAAGTTAAGTAGAAGGCAGAGGGAAAACTTCAGTTGAACCTTTTAAGATTATTTCTTGCAGACTTTAGGCAGGACCGTGATTAATATTTCTCTGCTGCCACCAAAACAAGGCAACTGCTCATCATCTGTCCTAAAAGTTAGAGCTGGGACTTGGTGACTGGATTTCATACCTAATTGTGCCTCTTGTTGGCTGGGTAACCTTGTACAACTTATTTCCATCCCAGTGCCTTAGGTTCTCCATCGGTAAAACAGCAACAATGATGCCAACCTCCTTTGCTAAGGCATTTTGAGGTTGATTGCTGAGAAGCAATATATAGGCTATACTTTACTGTTTATTAATATCACTGTCACAGAGCACCGAGGTGCCCTGCTCCTAAAGAGGAGAAACTGTGAGAGAAAGAGCCCTAGCAGCGAATAAGGAGCCCAGCTGGTGGTTGCCAGGGCAACTGGAGTCGGCAAACGACCCACACCTGCCAGCAGTCAACTGGCTGTGAGGGGCAGGGCCTGGCTCTTATAAAGCCCAGGAGCTAAGGCCAGGGAGTCCCCTGCCAGCAGCCAGAGAGAGAGGAGCTCCCGGAGCAAAGATGCGAGAACCGCAGGTACCGCTCAAGCAGAGTAACGGATGGCAGCTCTAAGATGTCTGAGCAACATGGGTTTAGCCGGGCAGCTTTAAGTTATGTTATAGCCTAGGGGCTTGTGTTTTGTTTTGTTGTTACACTGGTGGTTTGGGTGAGGCTATAAGGGGATGGAGGAGGCCTCATAGGGGACCCATAGTAGTGTGGGGACCCCAGCGCCAGTAAGGGCATGGCGTACGGGGTGCATAGACCCCAGTCCCAGAGAGGGGTGGTTGAGAAGCCCCAGTGCGGGCATGGTGAGCCCCAGAGAGGGGGCACTATTGAAAAGCCCCAGAGCGGGCATGGTGAGCCCCGGAGAAGGGGGCAGCAGTGTGGGGGACCCGAGAAATGGGTGGCAGTACAGAGACGGCCTTAGAGAAGGGGGCAGTACAGAGAAGACCCCAGAGAGAGGGTGGCAGTACAGGGAGGGCGAGTGTAAACCTGACAGACCAATGTCTATTCCAGCTGCGAGGCTTGGGGCGTGGTATAAGGGGTGGCTGGAGCCAAGCATAGCCCGTAAGGCTAGGGTGCCCAGGAAGTACCCATCATAGAGTGAGACCCACGAAGAGTCCGGGAAACCACGGGGTCTGAATCAACACCGAGAAGTGACCAAGAGGGCGTAAGGCAGCCTCCCAAACTTATTTAAACATCAAAGACGTGGCGGGCGAGAATTTGAGGGTGCCCTTGGGCCAACTTGGCACAGGAAGGGGGCCTTGAGGAGATCACAGCCTTCCTGTAGGACCCCGCCGTGACAATTGCTATTATTTTGATGGCTACTTGAGGTCTACAGGGCATGCAGAAAAGTGACTAATGAACTGAGGGAGCTAAAGAAGGTTAGGGAAAGGGAAATCTGACAGCCCTAGAGATATGGGAATGGCTGAAATGAAAAAAATATATATGTCCAATGCCTAAATTTTTCAGCAGAACAAAATTTATTACTGATGTGAGGAAATGTCTGCATTAAGTATGAGTCTAATAAGTGTTCCACATGAATCAGTAAGATCTATACATCAATTAAAATTGTATGCATTTTCCTCAGTTCTAAGTCATTAACCAAGCAACCATAACATCGTCTTAAACTTGTGTATGAGTTGGATTAGCCACAGGGTAGATAATGTATATCCGAGTGATATTTCTATTATTATTATTATTATTATTATTAGCCACATTTGTAATTCAAAATACAAAAAACAGACACTGCTATTTGGCAGTGTACATATGGTATGTGTGTGGGATTCTCCCTATTGCTCCCTTTGTTAAAAGCAATCCACATGGTCTCTTGAAAGATTCATAGACATTCGGGCTGGAAGGGACCCCGAAGGATCATTGAGTCCAGCCCCTGCCCCAGGGGCAGGAATTCAGCGGGGATCATAGGATCCCAGCAAGATAAACATCCAAATGAGTCTTGAAGGACTCCAAAGTAGATGCTTGAACCACCTCCGGCGGCAGTCTATTCCAAACCTTGGGGGCTCGAACAGTAAAAAAGTTCTTCCTTATGTCCAGCCTGAACCGGTCTCAGCAGAGTTTGTAACCGTTTGATCTTGTCATCCCCTGGGGCGCTTGCATTTTTCTGTGTTAAACACCATCAGGTTCTTGTCCACCCATTTCATGAGCCTGTCAAGATCTGCCTGGATCACCCTCCTGTCCTCAGGTCTGCTTTGCCCCAGAGTTTGGTGTCATCGGTGAACTTGGCCAGTCCGCTTCTGACACCAATGTCTACATCACTGATGAAGATGTTTAAAAGTATAGGCCCTAGGACAGAGCTTTGAGGGACCCCACTGGTCCCAGTGCACCATGATGATTGACTTCCGTCAACCACCACCCTCTGGATCCACTCAAAGTGTCATAGACAGCCTGAAACAAGGCTACAAAATAAAACATTTCGAGCTTGTCTAACCCAGGAACATTGACTGGAAATTAGCAATTCCATGGTAGGTATTCTGGTATTAAATTCTCCGTTGTGATACTCTATGCTGGAATAAAAGTGACGATTTTGGAAGAGGAGTAATAGTTCCCAAATGAAGTCATTGTTAGACCAGAATAGAGTGGCCACAAGGTGTTATAGTTGTTCTGCTATATCTAGGTTAATTCATGTACTATATATACAAGCTCAAAATTAATCTTCTCTTTGTAAGAAACTATTGTAGGAATACTGAAGTAGAATGACTGCTGTTCTTTAGTCTAGAGAGTACTAAATCTCCATTTAGTGGTTGAGGCAATTTCTCTCTCTTCTGTAAATAACTCACTACTGTTCTGCCAATCCTGAGTTGGTGAAAGATGAGACTTTTCCATGTTTAACTTGTATAAATCTGTAAATTAACTGTTAAAACACTTCAGTACAACATGAACATTTTAAGACCCTATTGGTTCTTACTCCCCCATACCCTTATTTGTCTATTCTCTCCAACCATACAGAATTGCAGAGGAAGATTGGTAATGTTTATAGATGCACTTTACTTAACTATTTCAGCCTTTGCTGTCCAGCAGCATGCTCTTAACAAAAGAAATTCTCCTAAAGAGCAACTTCCTTGATATAACTAATAAATGCGAACATTGGATTAAGTCGCTAAGCTTAGGAGAGAATGCTGTTTTGATTTATGCTCAGTCTGTCTTCCTAGAATCCGTATTCTATTAGTCACAGTTAGTTAACATTTCAAGTGGAAGCAATTTGATCAGACAGTTCTGAAATGAAACATTTTTCTAACTTACAGCTTGACTCTAAGCATTCCTTTCCCTTGTAAAAGCAATTCAGCTCATCTCTCAGCTAATAATTGCTCACCTGATGGAGCCAGTGTTACTCTGTTATTGACTCTACAGTAAAAGATATAAAGGAAATCCAGCTGGGTAATGGAAGTGAAGATTCTTTGTAATGTGCTAAAGCATTTTATCCTTTGAAGGATTTTTATTCATTACTTAGTTTTAATGTTTTCTGTAGCCTTAATTCTGCCTACGTGTTGTCTTACAAAAATGTAAGCAAATACTCTAATAACCAAATACAATGACAACAGAACTCCAGCACAGCATCTTGTACAATTATAATTGTCTACCTAAAACAATGTGTGGTCCGTGGTGCAGACCATGTAAGTAAATATAAAATCACTGCTGATGAAAACTTACAGATGATGCCAAGATTGGCAATGTAGGGAATACTGATGAGGTCAGGGGAGCCATACAGAGTGATCTGCATAACCTGAGACCATTCAAACAAGATATTTAATACAGTTAAGTTCAGATCTTTATAAACCTAGGCACAAGAAATGCAGGTCATACCTGCAGAATGAAGAACTGTGTGCTGAAAAGTAGCAAGCATCATAATGGAAAAGTAATATAGCTTGAAGAAGAGAAGGGTTTATTACAATGCTTGGATCTCTAGTCAGGAATTAGTGAAGAGGACTAGGAAGGGGATTTTCTGTATATGAGCATGTGGTACTGATAAAGCTGTATCTGAACACTGTATTCTGTTTTGGTGCCCACATTCTTTTTTTTTAAAAGGAGGATTGAGGGCAGGGGAGGAGAGGAGGACTAGAGGAACCATCCACATAAATGATTTGAGGACTTGAGAAAATTTCTTTTGATGACAGGCTTAAAGATCTCAATCTGTTCAGCTCCTCAGAAAGAAGATTGAGAGGTGATTCCATTACAGTGTAGAAGTACCTTTCTAGAGAGAAAATGTACTGAGGTCTTTTAATCTAGTGAAGGGAGGAACAACAAAAACCTATACACATGCCAGATGTCTGCTCCAATGTGTGCTAATGAAGGGGGCTATAACTTAAAGCTTGTCAAATGAGCTTTAGTTGAAGCAACCCACCACCATTTTGAAGTGCAAGGTGCTGAATACATGTGATGCTATAGGTGTTTTAATTGGAGCATCTTCCAAGAGCAACTCTAATTAAAGCACACCTCCCAACCCACCCCAGAGCACTTGTAAAGATGCCCAATGTCTAGAAGATGAAGCAGGCACATCCCAGTTGAAAATGTTATCTGTAAGGTATGTTAACCATTGGAATAATGTAACAGGGTTAATATGAATTCACTATCACTTGTTGTCATCAAATGAAGAATTGGATGCTTCTTTGAAGGAAATTTGTTAGACAAACACAATTTATTGGGCTCCATACAGAGGTAACTAGGTGAATCTTTGTGGTATGTTATGTACAAGAAGTCATATCAGGTGATTTGTTGGTTCCATGTTGCTTTAAACTGTAAATGTATGAAAACTCTAATGAGGTTTTCTCTCTAACACTGTTAAATAGGATTAATGGAGCATTAAAGCATTGGGTCTGCCTCGGACACTATCACTAGAGTTATGTATACAACTTCAGCCCCACTGAAGTTAACAACAAAATGAACAAAGGGCAAATTGTAGCACATTAAGACCTCAAGTTGTATCCTTTCTTCAGTTCAGTAAAATACCTCTGATAATTATATTTCTTTTCATGGAAAACAGTAATCAGTAGGTGGTGTGCACCCTTGTGCTAATTAATGAGCAAATTAGAACAAGCAGGGAATATATGTCTAGAGTTAAACCAGTCCTGTCCTGGTTTAAATAGTTAAACCAGTCCTGTCTGGTACTTAGTGGTTATGGGGGGGGGGGGGGTAGTAATGAAATATGATGTCTATTCCTTGAAAACTGCCAGCTTGAATCTGGTGAAGTAGTGACTTAAAATATCACTAGTGGCTTTCATAAAGTAAGCAAAGTATCCATGTTATAAAACCTTCAATGCTAATTGGCAGTCATACTAGCAGCAAGGCGAAGTATAATGCAGGATCTGGGAGCTGGCATGTTTTGCTTAAATCGCAAGCAGGGGATACAAGACCTGCAGATTCAGTTCACCACTGGTTTGCTATGTGACCTGTGCCTTCTCTGTACTTCTGTTCTCCCTCTCTGCAAAAATGGAACAATGCTGCCTATCTAAACTGGCAAACATTTTAAATTCCTTTGATAAAAGGCCAGCTAGATAAGAATTATTTCTCCTGTTATGGGTGTTGAGGCATAAATCCCTTCTCACCCATGCATATGGTCATTCTAGCACTGTGCTGAGGCAATATGGTTAAAGCTTGTGTTGTAGCCATCTGGCTGTATGGAAAAAAATTGATAGCTGAAGTTCACTTTACTTCCCTTTCCTTACTCTACCTCTAGAGAGAGAACAATATTAATTCTCATCTGCTTCAGAGGCCACATGCCTAGCAGAGCTCAGCCAAGATACAAAGAGTCTTGGAAAATGAATCAAGAAAATCCACAGCATTTAGACCAAGTGTGGGCAGCCACAGTGATTAACTTCCTGCCAATGGTTTGTCAATTTCCTTAAATCTGATGCGAGGAGACCAACTTCCTTGGCAGTAAGAGGCAATTTGAGTCTTTCCGACTGCCAGTCCTCCCCTGAACAGAGTCCAGCATCATTTTGTGGTCTGTTTCCATCTAGCTGTGTGGGAGAATAAGGCACATAAATCAACCAACTTTTGAAATAAGGAGAGAAGGAAGTCTGTGTTCAGCTGGCTGGTTTGGGGGTGTAGACTATTATCTGTTACAGACTGGGCTTATGTGCTATTGTTTAATTGTTTTTTTCACAATTCCTATAAAAGAACTTTTATGAAGATGGCTTTTATGAAGATGGCAGTGGCTTTCCATCTCCTAGTTCTGCATGGTCTTTTGTGATTATATGTCTGGTCTCTTACATCCCTGCTCCCTTAGCTAAAGTGAACATGGAGGGAGAATCCATTTCTAAGCACTTGGAGGAGAAGAAGGTGATTAGGAACATCCAGCATGGATCACCAAGGGCAAGTCATGTCTGACCAACCTGATGCCTTCTGTGATGAAGTGACTGGTTCTGTGGATCTGAAGAGAACAGTGAGCATGATATACCTTGACTTTAGCAAGGCTTTTGATGTGGTCTTCTGCAACATTCTTGCAAACAAGCTAAGGAAGTGTGGGTTGGATGAATGGCCTGTAAGGTGGATAGAAAACCGACTGGATCATTGGGCTCAATTAATTGCAGCAAGGGAAGCTTACATTAGATATTGGGAAGAACTTTCTCACCAGGAGGGTAGTAAAACACTGGAACAGGTTACCCAGGGAAGTTGTGGACTCTCCATCCTTGAAGGTTTTTAAGACCTGTCTTGACAGAGCTTTGGCTGACCTCCTGAGGTCCCTTCCAACCCTAATATTCTATGGTTTCTATGAACACTAGTGAGGTGGAGAATTCATTCATTGAACACTGATTAATTAAGACAAAAGATGTAGTTTCTCAGTAAGCTTACACACAATAGTAGTCTACACTAGGTTCACCATGTCTAGTGTGGATTAATAGTGGGTTATTCCTGAGATGATTTCCATACAGAGAATGGTTGATAGTAAAGATATGTGTCCTTTTTTTTTAGCATTCTGGAAAAGAGAATGACAATACCCTGTCCCACTGCAAATTTTGATGTCTCAGAATTTGTCCATAACACTTACTTTAGTAAAAAAAAAACAAACCAGTGATTTTGTGACATGCAAATCTTCAAAACATACATTTTCTGGTTATAAGTGGTGATTTGAATTGATGCTTGCTCACAATAGCAGGAGCATCCATCCCAAACTTCACATCCAAAAACCTCCTATCAAAGCCAATACATTCTCAGAAAATATTTCAGCTACAATGAAGAGCATATTTCAGTGAAGACTTGCTTAATTATAAATATTCATTCTATCTAACTTAGGGAATCTTCATGTATTTCTAAGAACCCTTTCCACAAGGTGGCTATGGAAATTCACTGAATTGTAGTTTATCCTCTGGTTACTCTAGTTTGCCACCTCCCAACTGGTCCCATTCTTTTTTTTTTTTTTTTTTTTTTTCTATAGTGTTCTTATAATAGAAGGGAGCTTGAAGCCATTTTAAGACCGTGAAAATCTCCCCTTATCTCAGTAGACTTTCTGAAACTATGGGAGAAGGGCCAGGGTCCATCTAGGGGCTTTGTGTCTCCTTCTTCATGCTCTGCCCCCTTTGTATTTAGATGCCAATCAGCTTTAATAGGATACACAATTCAGAAATGTTTTGGCTATTCAGTATTCCCTTCACTTCCTTTTGTGTGAAAACCAATCACATGTCCCTTTCTTGCTATTCCAAGAAATCAAAGTGTCTGCAAGTATTACTGTACAATATAAAAAAACCCTATGTTCTTGGTAAACTGCTAGAAATTATTTGAAAAATTTTTAAAAAATCTGAATCAACCCTTTCATTTTTTAAGGTAGAAACAAGAAATTGCATGTAAGCAGAAATCGGAGGCCAACTTCAATTTTACCCTTGATTGGCTTCACACACATTCTGCCCTGTGAGCCTGACCCAATGTGTCCTACACTCAGAATGCTCATTCATTGCAAGAGGGCAGCCCATGTTTTACTGTATCTGAAAGATCTTCATGATGACTGAAACAGCAAATGATTTTAAAAAAATGGTACAAGCTGAACAAATTGCTAGGAAAATCTCCCTGTAGGGAAGAGCACACAAAAACGGAACTGGGCCCCTTGAAGCAATGCTGCGCCTGCTGGCCAGGCTACCTTGCAGCGGAATCGCTGCTGCTGCAGCCCAGGGAGGCCTCCAGGACCCCAGGTAAAGCTGCTGGAGCCAGCATAATGCTACCCCCAGCCTCCCATGACCTGGGTAACTTGCTGCACACCAAAGAGCACATGGCACAGGCATTCCTTGGGGACAAGTAGTGGCAGCACAAGGTACACCATTGCTATTTGTCCCCAGGGAATCAAACGTCCACACTCATCTGGACATGCCCCGTGAGTGTTTGCACACATTCTCATTCGCTTGCTTGCTTGCTCACTTATAAGCTACTGTTGTGCATACAATGGCAAATCACAGATCCAAACAGAAACCCATCACCTACTTGATATGGGAAGTATTTGCAGCTCTACTGTAAAGATTTAATGACTATACATTTTGGAAATATATTGCATCTTATGGCTAATACATTTCAAAGCTATTTTAAATAAGCTCTAGCCAAAGAGTCAGATAAAAAGACCTTTTAAATCCCATTGATTTTTTTTTTTTAGTAAGGAGTAAGCACCTAAATGCCTTTAGGAATGTGGTCTTAAGAGGTATAAGATGTATTAAGCTATTTGTTGTTAAAAAATCATGTTGCCAGAAGTCTGGCCTGTGCTGTTTATATTAGACCAGCTAATCTAGTCCTCAAGCTTCTGTGAGATACCTGCACTATGTCAAAGCAATCAGAAACGTCTCAAAATGTTCTGTAATAAATATTTTTCCTTTTCTTTTATTGATGTATGTTTGTTATGGATAGGACCCGTTTTGCTGAAAAATCAAATAAAAATGCTCTGCAGCATTTTGAACAGAAACAGAGGCCTAAGAGGAAATAACAGGACTTGGGAGAGGGAAAGAATCATTTGGAAATGCCTGCAGTTTCTGGGACAGGGTAGAAAGCATGAAGAAAATAGATTATAGCAAGAAACCAGACATGACTAAAAAATGCAAGACCTTGGGAGCCTGAAGTAAGACGCATATCTACATTATCTAGGCTGTATCCAAGATGCTGCTATAAAGCTCACCTATCTACTCCTAATCCACGTATTAAAAATCCAAGAAATGAGGCAGCTGCCTGAGACTAGCACTGACCTGAAGTAGAGATCCCAAGAGCAGTGCTGGGAATTTACTCATCACTACTTTAAGGCTTTTTTAGGAATTGCTTCACATGAGGCAGGAACAAATGAGCAAGTCATACCTTGCAGTGTTGCCCCCAGGTATAAAATGGAGCCTGGGTAAACATGACCTAGAAGGAGCAGACTCTGCTTATTAAGTGTTGTATACCTATGTGTAGATAACCTGGCTACAGGTGGGGCTCAAGAATATATAGTATGGTTCCTGGGTTTTAAAATTCATTGTTGCATACTGCAAATACCTTCCTTGATATAGCTATTTTAATGGAGTTTTAATGGTGGTTATCCATATGGCATTTGTGGAGCAGTTTAGGTGATTGCCTCCATGTGTAAATATAGATAAATGTGTTGACTTCAACTTGCATTTGCAGTAAGATTTGATAAGGAAAAAACTGGGCTCACTGAAGCCTGAACCTTTCGGAGCCCCTGGACCACAGAAACTACTTTCAACTTGCACAGTGAGTTTTGGAAAGATTCACACAGATCTGCTCCATAATTTCCCATTGCTGGCATTCCTCAGTGCAATATGACCTAATATTTTCAAAGCTGTGGAATTTGCTAAATAAAATATTTCTTGCTGAAGCTACTGTTGTGAAATTATTTTTGTCTGCTGTGTGCTATGGTCCTGTCGAGGTTGCCCAAAACAATGATTACTTCTTTGGCAGCTGAATGGAGATCTGTCTTTATCCACAAAACAAAATCAGCCTGGGTAGCTACCAGCACAATCCACCCTGTTTCTTCAGCACTACTATTATGCTTTTATCTTAGCTTACAGGGACTATCTGGGGAAGTTGGTGGTAGAGAGACTGAAAGAATCAGCCCCTGAATGCACTCCACGTATGGTACCATTCTGCCGTATAAGTCTTCAAGGAACTGCATTTAGACCTACTGAATCATCAGGGAAGCATCAAGTGGCAATTTTTAAGTCGTATTAGTCTGAACTTAATATGAACCAGTATACTGGAGTGGAAAACCACTGGGAAATATTTACAGTTGATAGAAATGTCACATCATCAGCAAATGTTATGGTATTAATGTCACTTTCAAAAATATATATGGAAAATATTTTAAAACTGGTTTTGTTTGTGTCCAGGACAACGTATTTTATTATAGTTTTCTAAAAAATAAAACTAGCAAGAAATCTGTTTTGAACAGAGGTGTGTATGTGTATATATAAAAACTACAATGTATATATACAGTATGTGCCTCATAATAAATCTCTCTCTAAATATATACAATTCTAGGCATACTCAGTTACTTTACACATAGTAAAATCACTTGTACAGATAGTTCTCTTACTATAGAAACTGCAATCCTTCAAAAATAATCCTTTTAAGTAGTGGTATGCAGCTGAAGAATGTTTATTTTCATGCTTCAGAAATGACTTAATGTCAATTTTTTTACTGAAGTCTGTGAATTTTAAAAGCTAATATTAGTAAGACGTTCCATACTACTAAGGTAAATAATTCTCAGGGAATGTCTTGGGAATCTTTTTGGGACGAATTGTTTCCTAATCATTAAAGATGAGGCAGGATCAATTGGCTCAGTGGTCTCATTATCCTCTTCCCCTGCCCCCCCACTTTTTTTGCCTGGATGCCTGGGGAATTGCTGCCTAGTTGCTAAGCCAGCCAGGAGCCATGACAGTACAGAAGACTGAGTCAATTAAGTTTGGTTGGTTTGTTTGTTTGTTTTAAGGGTAAAAGGACAATCCTACAAACTAATAAAATCATTGATAGTAATGGGAGGTTGTCAGGAGAGTAAGGTTTTCTCAACCTCAGAAAATGCCTGGTCCTGTGAACTGCTTGTAGGTTAGATGCAGGGTAGATTTTCATAGCCAGAGAGCCACAGTCAAAGCACAAGGTAAGAATACTAGAATATTATCCTTAACTGAGCTCACTTTCCTGCCAGGGCACTTGCCAACAGCTGCAGAGATCAACTGTTTTGCAGTCATCACATGACAGTAAGTCCAATTAAAATCTAAATGAAATAAGTCAGTATTCAAAATGCACCTGGATTTTTCTTAGCTTGAAGGTGACTGTTTTGGCTCTTCAACAAAGGTGGGGGAAGGGAGGAAAAGGGGAGGGTTGCTCCAGGCTCAGATACTACCTTGTAACAGAAGAATCTCAAAAGGTTTGGTGTTTCACTTTGATTAGATAAGCAGCCAAAAGTTTGCATGCATCCAACTATTTGAACCTCTTCTGTCTGCCAAATTGTGCTGGAAACCTTGTGATAACAGGTTTCTTGGCAAACTGAGCATTTAAACTTCCAGATGTGGTTAAAATCAGGAAGTGAAGAGGCATGGGAAAATAAATAGAAGAAGAAAGCAATATGTTTTAATCTGCAAAAAATGTTTTGCTTGCATCTTGAGTGAAGATTCAGGTTGCTTTAGATTTTATCAGAACCACTTGACATATCCTTCATTCCAGCTAGAATAAGCCATGAGAATCTGATCTTGGCTGCTATGATCATTCAAATATTCAGTGCCAGGAATGGCAGGTGCTCAGTGACTTACATAAGGACCTCATTACATGTTGCACTTTGAGCACTTCAAATGTTGATTAGTGTTAGTGCTAGCTCCAGTTTGGAGCAGTCTCACCTTAAGGCTAAAACCCTTCTCTGACTATCCCTTGCTTACAGAGCTGTGAGTTGCCATGACCAGACTGGTGAGCCAGAACAGGCTTCTCTCCCTGCTGTAGGTGGGGTGAGTGAGAGATGGGTTGCAAGGGGCAGGAACATGAAGCTTGGAGGTGGAGTGTTAATAGGATGGGTCATAAAATCAGAGGTGGAAAGGAAATGGGGGTGGGAGAAGGGTGGTGTAATGAAAGCCACTGAAGGATACAATAAAAAGAAGTAAAAAAAAAAAAATAGAATGTAAAAAGAAACAAAGAAGTAGTAATTAAAGGTGTCATATTTTAAGAAACTGGGATTGGGGTGTGGGGAGTGCTGATCTTGCTTCCCAGGGAAGGTGTTTTGGGGGGAGCTACTAACCCTCCCTGGAAAGGAAGCCCTAGGTCATGGGGACCTGATCTGGCCCCCTACCTTGTTCCCATTCTCCCAAGCCCTTGCTCCTGGACCTGTCCATGTCCTGTGACCTGGCTAGCTGGCATGTACTGTGCAGGCTGCTTGCACAGGGTTGCACCCCTCGGCATGGGCGAGGGAGTTAGCCTGGTACCAGAATCATCCCTTAGGTAGGAAGTAGAGATCAAGGGGTGGAACGTTTGCCCACACAACAAAAGGATGGGGGAGGGGACACTGCATCTTGGGATGCTGGAGGACTGCAACTTGGGTGACTTGCCTGTGGGGAATGGCCACACATTTATGCAACACAAGCTGGGTAACACAGATCAGAGAGAAACCTGCCCTGGAGTGGTATAACTTTAAGCCACCTAAAGTGTGTTTAAGACTAGTTTCAGGTGTTTAATGTGTGGACAATCATGGGGTGAAGAGCTCCAGGGTCACCTAAAATGAAAGTGTAACAGGTCCCTGAGAACTAGAATGAAGTCATCAGTAAGCCTAACATTCAGGATGAAAGAGTTAATTCAGAAGGAAAAAAAACACCTGAATATAGCCTTATGGTTAGGCAATTAACCTTGAGTATGGGAGACTCCAGTTAAATTCCCTAGTTTACTGATTCAGAGCATGGACTTGAACTTGTTACTCCTGGATCCGTACATGCATTACATTTAGATGGACCAAACTCATACAGGTGTTCTCACAGTTGAAATCCATGAACTAACTTAGATTGAGAGAGGCATTTGCTAGATCAGGTTAACCCTACACATGTTTGCAGTACAGACTCAGGGCTAGGAGAATCCATCTACTTGCCTCCATCCCAGGGATGCGCTCTTCTTACTCCTGAATAAGCTATTTTTAGCTCCCTAACTCCCCCCAGTGGACCTGCCAGAACCCCCCAATCCCACCAAACTCTCCCCCCAACCTTTCCCCAAATCCACCAGCCTCTTCCCGCAACTAAAGTTACATACCTCAGGCTGCCCACCTAAACCTAGGCTGGGTGTGACAAATATCTGTATGTATCCCTTATTTCCAATGAGTTGTTCTACTTTGCATAAATGTGTGTGTGTGTGTGTGTGTGTGTGTGTTTATAGCAGGTCAGGGATTTGAACTTCTCTCTCTCTCTCTCTCTCTTCCCAGGCAAATGAATTAACCATTAATGTAATAGTGTGGCAAATTGTATACAAGCCCCAAATTGCAAATATAATAGGTGATCTCAAACATATGATCTTTTACAGGCTATGTTTTTTAAGGCCCTGTTTCTGCATCACTGTACTTCAAAAGTATCAATATTATGTCACATTTATAATAGACAGAAGAATAGTTTTCCATGTTTCTTACCTTTTGTTTTATTTCAGAGCATGTTTCAATCTTTGTTTCTTGATTTTACGTACGGTATTTATTTTTACTGTTAAACGTAGGTTATAAATAAATATGCTGTGGTCCTGACACACGTACTCTAGGTCAAGTAAAAGGGGTTATTTTGAAAAACCAAAAATGTAAAGTGCCTGACTCTGGAATTACATCTTCCCTTTTTGGTTTTTAATGGTTTTACATCTCAGTTTTGAATTCAGATATCTTTCATACACTGTTATTTCAGCCATCTATTGGTTATTTCAGAGGGCTTGGGAACATATTTTACTATTGTGGTTGGGCATTTTTGTTTTAGATTTTTAACTTTTTTTTTATCTGTTTTTTTTTTCTTATTTTAAATCGATTGATTTCATTTTTTTAAAAATCAGCTCTACTCCTCTCTCAAATTTTGACAAGGGATTCTCTTGTAGACCAGAAAAACCTTTCTGATGGTTGGCAGGAGGGCATGAAGAAGCCAGAATTTTGTAATTGTACAATTCAGCATTTTCTAGCACATACATATTTTGTTAGAAAATTTCTGACCAGCTGTACTGTTGAAATGCTATTCAAGACCTCCTCCTGGATTCCATGGTTGGCCATACCCTGTGGGATTTGGATCCCATTTTTGAGGGACTGCTGTTAGCCAGTAATTCTAATTGAATGAAGGGAGAAAAAAATCTACATCTGATTTAGAGGTCATTTATCTGAAAGAGACCAAATACATTTAGAGTAGCTGCCCTACTTTGTAACATCATAAATGTGTGTTTAACAGCTTTAAAAAAATTCACCTCATAGTCATGCAAAAGACTGGATGGTTCAAAAGCATCATTTCTAGTCTGTGGGGTAAATACATCTAAGCAATACTTTAAAATAATATATATATATATATATATATATATATATATATATATTGTTTAACTGATAGAATAGCTGCCACCAATAGGATGTGTAATGTGTGTATTAAAGTGTGTTACAAAATACCACAAGAACCACTTAGTTTATGTTGTGACTGTTTTCAAATTTTCATTATTATAGGCAAGAAATAATCCAAATACTTTAGTCTGGGGAAAGTTTGGGGAAGTACATTTCTTTTCTTTTCTCTTCTTTTTTTTTTTAACAAAATTATTATTTCACAAGACTGGGGGGGGGGGGCATGAAACCCCAGTATTGCTGCTTCAGCTTCAATTATCAGCATGTTCCTACTTTTATAACACTGCAATTCCCTTTTGCCAATGCAAATGCAATGGTTAATTAGACTGCAACATTTTTCTCTTTATTTCATTTTTGTCCTTATTTATCTGAAGGCTTCAGCTCCCATTTAGGCTCCTACTGGTCTTTGGGGCATAGTGTGCATTTATAATTTGATTTTTTTTAATCTGTCCCTCTTTCTAATTGTGTATATATCTACATATACTTGCTTGGATTTTCTTCTGGCTGACATTGTTTGATACTAGTCACAAATTTAGGCCTTCATTCTTAGTACTTAGTACTACAGATGACATTAAAACCTGACTTTAAGAGTGCATCTACACATGCATATTTACTGTGCAGTAAATATGGTGACTTATGCAGACTTGAACATAAATGTTATACCTCGTACAGGTACCAATTTATGCCTGATTAGTTACTGCACAGTAATGCACATGTAGACACCATAATGCGCAGTAACCCTGTGTGTGTGCACTGACTTGGAACTGAAGTTAGTGTAGATGCCTTCCCATTCCTGTTTGCTGTGTAGTAAATTTAATCTGGCATAAATGCACATGTAGAAACACCTTAATAGTACTTAATACTAGGCCTGACTTTAAAACCAGTAGGACTGCTCATATGCTTACTGTGGCAAAAGTGGGAGCTCCCCAGCCAGCCACAGTGCTGGTCACCCACTACCTCTGGGCATGCCACCTGCCCCTCTCGTCTGCCATGCCTTGCTTTTAAGAAATTACAATGTTAATTAGATGGGAGGCTGCCCATTGAATGCCCTGTTCTGCACCTATGTATGCAGCTCCAAGCACCCTTGTACTGTACCCCAAGCCCAACAGATGTTGCTCACAGCTGTGCTAAGTTTCAGCCTCAGGCCGGGCCCAACTCATCATAGCACTGAGTCTCATTTGCTCTGCCTTGCTAGGGCCATACTCATACTGCCTCCCTCTCACAAAGGCCTCTCACTCTCCACCGGCTTTTACCTTGTCTCTTTCATCTTGCCCTTCCTGGACCTCCCTTGTACTGCCCCTTCTCTCCCAAGGACCACATTCACCCTGCCCTCACCTGGAGGGTCCTCAGGCTTGCTATTCTTCACTGTCCAGCCAGCAAGCACACAGCCTTTTGGCCATCTCCTGCTACCCTCATCTGAGCGAGCGCTGGACAGCTCACAAAATGCTGTGCTGACTCTGCCCCAGTCTCATAGCTAGGTAACTCCCCCAGCTGCTCTCTCATCAAGGGGCTGATGGCTTACCCCCTGATCTCCTCATGGCTCCTCCTCTGCCTCCCTCCAATCAGCCTCTGGCCCACCTGCAGGCTCAGGTGCCCAAAGACTTACCTGGACCTAACTCAGGGCCCCCATGCTAGTAGGGCCTCCACTCAAGCCCCTGCCTTCAGGGCTGCAATTCATGGCCCTCACTCACTGGGCTTCACTGCCACTCTCTATTCCACCCCATACTCTGGGGTCAGACACCCCACAGACTTAGCTGTTGCTTGGCGTGCCTGGCCTGCAACTCGCCCGGTCTCATCGGGGCCTCAACTGCTAGTGCCCTCTCTCAGGGCCCTAACTATTCCTCTTATGGGATCTTCCACCCCTTCAGGCTCAGGTGCTTCTCAAAGCTAACCTGGCCTCAACTCCAGGGTCTTCTACCCTTTCAGGCTCAGACATGTCTCAAAACCTACCTGGCCTTCACTAACCCCCTTCGGGGTCTTGCACCCCAATGGGCTCAGGTGTCTTCTATGGATGTCCCTGGCTCCACTACTCTATCTCTCTAATGTTATCATGTAAGCCATTGGGTGGTGTGGGCAGGGTTTACAAAGGCGCCCTGACCCGCCTTTCACTGGGATGGTCTTGACCTTGGCACTTAAATGGCCCTGCCCTGCCACAAGCAGAACCACCAGGCCTCCCTAGCCCAGCAGGGTGCAGTTTTGGGTCATGCCCATGACCAGGAGCCTCCAAGCCACCCCATAGCTCCTGCCCTTACCTCTGTGTTGTCTACAGGGTCACAGCTCTGCCGGTAGATGTTCATTCCTCAGCACCAGGCAGCACCTGCTGCATCCAGTCCTGCTGGCCTGAGTCTTAAGTTGGCCACTCATCAAGACTGAGCTGCGCCTGCCTGCTGCCTGGCCCAGTTCTCAAAGTGGCAGAGAACCATGAGTGTCCTGTCACACGCCTTCCCCCTTAAAATGGTTCCAGGGGAGGGCATTTTCCCTGCTGCCCCGCCAAAAAGCTCCCCCAGAGCTTGCAACTTCCCTGAGTGGCGAGCACCCCACTGTTGCTCCGCCACACTTACAATAAGACTTGCTGCAGTACTTTGCTGAACTGAGTCCTTTTGTGAGTTGTTTGATTTTAAGCCAAAATATTTAATCAGCTGCAGATGAGAAATTGCAGCTTTAAGGATGTTCTTACCTAGTTGTAATCATTTTTTTTTAAAGAAACTTGCAGAAAACAAGCATCAAAATTAAACAGTGGAGAGAACACTTTATCCTCTGGACAGATTCAATTTTGGAAAACTTTTGTAGATAAAAGTGGCTGACTAAAGTAAGGCACCTAAATTTGTATTTCAGTATATTCAGGTTCACTAAGGGGATAGATGATTTTTACAATAGCACACATGACTTCATATGCTCAAAACCCTTGCAATCCAGATTACTGCTTTATAAGATACATAACTATGAAGCAAGATAATGCACACTAAGTTTTGACATCTTTTAATGTACTTTTGTGCTTGGATATGACCATGTAGAATTTCCCAGAGCAGATGTCATAGAATCATAAAGTGTTGGATTTGAAGGGACTTCAAGAGTTCATTTAGTCTGGCTCTTTACTCAAGACAGAATCATCCATATATAAGCCATCCTATACAAATGCTTGTTTAACCTGTTCTGTAACTTTACAAACAACTTCATTGCACAGCTCTAAGACATATTGCCCAAAATACCAAGAATACCCCAACCTACTTTAGGAAAAGCAGGGAAAGTGTTGATTTGAGCCCAGTTTTCTGGGCCAGTTTTCTTCCTGCCCAGGCAGGGGGTCAGACCTGAAGATCTACAAGGTCCCTTCCAACCCTACTTCTATGATTCTATGATAATCAGCTGTAAACTACTAAAAGGTAGACCAAAATATGTTGGGTATCTCCTCCATTTTGCTTCAGCATCATTTTATCTGCTCTTTTCTTTGGGATACTCTTTCATCTGGTTGGACTTCCTCCTTTGGAAATCTATGCCATGTGCATTGGAAATACTCTTCCTTAAGTATCCTATAGGTATCCAAAAGTATACTTCTTTTAGAGCATCCTATCATTCTGGTGGGCATTGTATTTGCCACTTAATATGCTTTATAGTCTGTTCATAGTCCCCTACTTGGAGTTTTACTGCACGATGCAGAGCCAGAGCTACTCATCCAGTGGTTGCTCTTTGTTCACCATATATTATGTTTACCTCAAAGTACTCAGTATTTCCCCTGAAAGTAGGGGGAAATATAGTGGCACAATTCCCACCACTATAATTAAGGCTGTCAGCCTTTCCCTTGTATAAGCCCCTGTTCTGAAAGGTTTCAAACTGATTTGGAAAAGTGAACTCTAGGCTGGAGGTTGGCTAATAAAGTCTTAGAATGGAGTATATTTCTTTTAATAAAATATTAGAAATGCATTTAGTCACTTTTGGAATTTTGAAAAGTTCATAAGAGATGCGTCAGCTTCGAACTTCCTGTTGTCTGTATGTTTTGAAAGGACAATTTTCAGAGGTGCAGAATGCCTTCTTTGTTCCTAATGGTCTTTTTAAAATGCTACTTATTCATTCTCAGTCATACTACAGCTCTGGATTTTCTCAGTTAACTGCGGCTAACTTGGGATAATTTAATAAATTCATAAGTTTAAGGCCAAAGACAACCCATTATGATAATTTAGTCTGACCCGAATGAAATAGCAAGCCACAGAATTACACCAAATGATTCTAGTATCATACTCAGTTAGATGTGTATTAATGGCATTAAGTTACTGAGTAACAGCTGCTCAATTAGATTAATAAGTAGTATACACAGATCTTTTAGAGAATCCTTTCATTCACAAACATGGACTTTTGACTGTTGTTCAAAGACTTAAATGGGGAGACAATTCTGGGAAATTCTTCCAGTGTGGAAGGGTGGGGTAATAAAGCAGTGTCATTTAAATGCTTGAGCAGGTTCTTAAGTGATCTTTATTTCATGATATGCTACTAAATCATACTGTTTTCAGTTAGATTTGTGGTGCTTTGGTCAGATCTCTTTGGGCTTAATTTTTTAAAAATTTGAAATGTTTTATTTTCACTGGTATCCTTTTTTGTGCCAAATTTAGACAACTTTGTATTGGAAGGAAATATTTTACCACAGATAAACAAGAAAGTAATACATTCCATGTAGCCCAAGTTTTCCCAAAACAGTAGACAAAATACTAAAGGAGTATAAGCCCCAGTTCAATCAGTATTTAAGCATAACCTGAAGCACCTCTTCAGGAAAATACTTATACATAGACTTAATGTAAGAACATGTTTAAATTCAATTGAGGTCATATGATTAAGTGCCTTGCTGAACAGAAATAACATGTAATTTTAATGGAACTCCTGATGAATAAAGTTACATACTTAATGCAGAATGTGGCCTCTATTAATGTAAGGTACATGCTTGTGGGCCATATAGAGTTCTCATCTTGCATATCTTGCTGCAGGAACTGTTCACATAAGACCCAAATCCAGTATTCCACATGCACCCAATTTACATCCACTGTGTAATGATTGGGCTGCATCTGTGTTTCTACTCTGTTGGGAGAGGAATAATTCCCAAATAAAGTGGCTGCACTGACTTAAATCATTGGAGTTAGGTACAGACATTACACTTACCACATGTTAAGCATGCAGAAAATGTTTTACAGGTGTATCAGAACAGATGCTCACTGTACATAAAGCACTCTATAAATGGTGGATCCTGCTCTAAGTTAACCCTGAATAGATGTGGTATCAGACTAAATCACTTTAGGTTAGAGCACTTTATTGAACATCTGTACCACATACCATCCTGAGTCAAGGTAGGACACATTCCCCCAGCATCTCAGGGGTCCTTCACTGGGCTGCTTGCTAGCCTCAGCTGGTGCTCATCTCTAGGTGGACACCAGCTCAGTCCCACCCCCTGGCTGTTACAGGAGACAGAAAAGGCCCTGTCTCTTCTGCACAGCCAGGTGGGAGAATGCAGGCCCTATGCCACACGGTTCTCCACTCAGATTGTTGGGTTGCATCTTGCTTACCCCCCCATCTTGCAGGGGGGTAAGCCAGGTCCACATAGCTGGGGGACTCCCTTTCTCTACCCCCCCAAGTGACCAACATGGTCATAAGCTGGACTGGGCAGTCTCATGCTGCAGCTGCTGGGTGCAGCTGTGAAGACGCTGGGGCAGGTGGAAAGAGGAAGCCCCTTCCCGCAGAGGCCCTTGTGGCATGGGGCCTCCCTTCCCTCTCCCCTCCTAGCCACTGCTGACAGTTACTAGCTGACAGGGCAGGGCTTGGAAGAGGGGCTGCTCTAGCAGCCTCCTGGGAGGCATGTGGGAGCACTCCCTGCCTTAGCCAGTACAGGCAAGCCCTGTGTCATTCCCCACCCCCCACACCAAGCAGCAAATATCTATTCAGTTTGCTCCCACTCTAACTTACAAAGCTTTAAATAAAGCATGATACAGCACTTCTGCTAGGGGCCTTTTGAACATCTGTACATAGCCTGGGAGATTAAATCATTTTGAAAATCAGGCCTTTTTCACTATGAAGTCTACTTATGCACTTTTAGACTCCTACTTCGAAGTACCCATTTTGGCCTGAATTAATCATTTTTAAATAATTATATTTTTATATACATGCCCTGGGCGACTATAAGCTTTAACCTTCCTGTCCAACAATTTATCTATATGCACGAGAGAGCCCAATTGTTAAATGACAAACTCTGGTTTCTTAATGTTATCTTCACTCCATGCAATGCAGCTGCTATTTTTAGTTTTATAGTTTTTTTCTGTAATTTGTTAACCCACATTTTCTTCCTTGCTGTATCTCTCTGCTCTACTGTACTTCAAAAAGTGTAGCAACTATATAGGCAGACAAGGTTCCTTGGGTGAATTTGCTATCTTTTATTAGACCAACCCAAATGGTTGGAGAATAGTTATTAAGCAAGCTTTCGGGTTCAAAAACCCTTCGTCAGGCTCAGGAAGCTACAGCAGTTGGTGTGTGCTCTTCCTGGATGGAATGAAAAGTAAACAAGCCAGGGGCTGGGCTGGGCTGGGCTGGGGAGTCAGTTGCCAGGCAGATTATAATGTATCAAAAATCCAATGTCTATGTTTAGTCCCTGATCTCTAGTATCCAGCAGGTTGATGAAATGGAGCTCATAGGCTCGTCTCTGGGAAGTGTTGTGTAAATTTCCCTTGAGGATCAGGACTGAGAGATTGGAGAGAGAGTGGCCCTCCTGTGAGAAATGTGCCCCCACCGGTAATTGGGTGTTTCTGTCTTTGATGGATTTCCGGTGTGCATTCATTCTGGTGCACAGTTGTTGTCTGGTCTCTCCTACATATCTTCCATCAGGGCATTTGGTGCACTGGATGAGGTATACTACATTCCTGGAGGTGCAGCTGTAAGATCCTGGGATGCTGATGGCTCTGTTGTGGGGTGTAGTAATAGTGGGGGTGGTGGAGATGTGGGGGCAGGTTTTGCATTTCTTGTCATGGCACGGTCTGGATCCTTTTGGTGTGTTCTGGGCTTGAGGAAGTTTGCTTCTGGTGATGAGGTTGGCGAGGTTCGGTGCTTGTCTGAAGGCTAGGATGGGTGGCTCTGGGAAGATCTTTTTAAGAATAGGGTCTTTTTCTAATATGGGTTGCAATTTTTTGAGGATTTTCCGTACAGGTTCAAGGGATGGGTGATAGGTCATAACCAGCGGTGTGCGATTTGTGGGTGTTTTTCTTCTGTACTGCAGCAGTTCTTCACGTGGTATCCAGGTGGCTCTTTCAAACGTGCGATCTACCTCTCTGGAGGAGTGTCCTTGCTGGGTGAAAGCCTTTTTAAGATTGGTGAGGTGGCAATCCCGGGTGTTCTCTTCAGTACAGATGCGGTGGTATCTGAGGGCTTGGCTGTATATCACTGCTTTTTTGGTGTGTTTCGGGTGATTGCTGGTTCTGTGCAGATATGTATGTTGGTCTGTGGGTTTCTTGTATACTGTGGTCTGTATTTTACCCTTCTGGATACTGATCCTTGTGTCTAAAAAGGGGATGTTGGTGTTGGAGTATTCTAAAGAAAGTCGGATGGAGGGATGGTGACTGTTGAATTTCTGGTGGAACTCAAGTAGAGATTCCAGGTTCTCACTCCAAATGATGAAGATGTCATCGATATATCGTAAGTACAGCAAGGGTTTGATGGTGCAGTTCTTGAGGAAGTCTTCTTCCAGGTGGCTCATAAAAAGGTTGGCATACTGTGGGGCCATTTTAGTGCCCATAGCTGTTCCCATCATCTGGAGGAAGTGTTGATTATTAAAAGTGAAATTGTTGTGTGTGAGGATGAAGTGTATAAGCTCAGTGATATCTTTGGGTCTGTATTCTGGGTTGTAATCTTGTTCCTGTAGATATGTAAGGCAGGCATGGATGCCATCCTGGTGTGGGATGTTGGTGTATAGGCTGGTAACGTCCATGGTGGCTAGGAGTGTGTTCCTGGGAAGGTGGTCTATGTTTTTAAGTTTCCGTAGCAAGTCTGTGGTGTCTTGGACAAAACTTGCTCTGTGGGTGACAAGCGGTTTTAGGATGGATTCAACAAAACCTGATATTTCCTCAGTTAGGGTCCCATGGTTGGATATGATAGGTCTGCCAGGGTTCCCTTGTTTGTGGATTTTAGGGAGCATGTAAAAAGTCCCTGGGTTAGGTAGCGGGGGGATCAAGGTCTGTAGTTTTTCTTGTAATCTTGGTGGAAATGATTTGATGGTATTGTTGAGTTTTTTGGTGAAAAGGGGAGTAGGATCTTCTTGTAGTTCTTTGTAGTAGGTGGTGTCAGAGAGCTGTCTGTTGGCTTCCTTTATGTAATCCTCACGGTTTAGGATGACTATGGCTCCTCCTTTATCTGCTGGTTTTATTACTATTTGGTGGTTAGATCTTAGAGATTCTATGGCCTTTTTCTCTGGTAGAGAGAGGTTGTTATGAGTCAGAGGTCAGAGTATGTAGTGTTTCTTTCAATGTCCTTCAGGGATCTGAATATGTCTGAATGGATCTGGCATACTGTATAGCTTGGCAGTACTGGTAGAAATTTAAGTTTGCAAAGGGTCTGTGCTAAAATATACAGTATGCAGTTTTTATGCCAGTGATGATTATAATATGCATAGTCCTTATTTTCACGTTAGTCATCATTGTGCCTGATCATACTATAATGCATTACTCATATTGAAATAAATACAATAAATGCCCTAAAATTGCCATTTAGCAAATAATTGTGGAGTCAGTGTTCTGAAAGGCATAAGGTTGAAAATCATTTCCACTCTAAGCATTTGTTTTTATAAATGTCTTCTACTTTTCTCTTTTTGGCCTGCAAAATCCAATATATTTTCTCTCAAAGTGACTGGAGGAAGGGGCTGTTAAAGCAAATCATCCAAACACCTTCTGAGCATCAATACTCACATTTTCCCTTTTTCTCTCCTCTGCTTCTTTCAGCCTGCAGCTTCCAAATCCCTTTGACTTTTGTTTAACTTGTATAAATGTGTGTGTTGCACTGTGAAATAGTTTTAATGTAGCTAGTGTAAGTTTGCTTAATGGACATTCTGGAGAAAAACTCCTGAACTTTATTTAGGCTTGATATTGGAAAAATCTATAAATTATCTGCCTGGATTGCAAGCAGCACAAACCTCAGTTTCTACAATAACACAGGGTGGGAAAGAATGCAGGATGTTCTGACTCAACAAACCACCTACAGTACCTAAAGCACAATTGTAAATTAGATTTGAAAAGGCTTTCAAGGCTTTTATGCACTACATTTCTAGTTTTTCTCAGACAGATTGATCTTCTCTTCAAGACTTTAGGTCAAATCCTGACTCTGTGTGAACTCATATAGTGCCAATAACAGGAACTCCTGCTCCAAGAATAAATGAATTTTTAGTGTGTGTCATTTGACTTTCCATTGATACACAATTCAAGGCTGCAAGCAGATGGAACTTAAAGGAATCATTAAGGTGGTGCTTCTAGCAAGCCAGAGGAAGGAACCTGCTCTGTGTTGTTTAATGTTCTATTTAAACACAAAAACTTTTGATACATTATAATCTGCCTGGCAACTGACTCCCCAGCCCAGCCCAGCCCAGCCCAGCCCAGCCCAGCCCCTGGCTTGTTTACTTTTCATTCCATCCAGGAAGAGCACACATCAACTGCTGCAACTTCCTTAGCCTGACGAAGGGTTTTTGAACCCAAAAGCTTGCTTAATAACTATTCTCCAACCATTTGGGTTGGTCTAATAAAAGATAGCAAATTCACCCAAGGAACCTTGTCTGCCTATATCCTTAGACCAACACAGCGACAACCTAAAACCCTAGCAACTGTATAAGCACTTGAGGCAGATTTAGTTGTATTAGATGCCAAATAGATATTTGTAGGAAGGTTTTTCTGAATGTTATTTTTAAATAACTGGACAAGGCTCACTGGCATGCATTTATTTGAAGCTCTTCAGCCAAACAGTAAATTACATTGAATCTTTTTCCTGTATATAATCATTCCTTACAACAGTCTCTTCATTTGAGAACATTGTAAATGTTCTCATTTTAATCACTAAAATAAGATAAACTCCCAACGATTGTTCTTATTTGGATGTACTTCTGCCTTGATTCAGTTCTGCACAAAATCTTGGCAGATCAACTCTGGTTAAATAAGAGATGGACATGTTAGAGCAGAGGACTTGGAAGCAACTCCCTTGGCTGCTATTACAGGCTCTACTGTTTATTTGCAAGTCAATCACCCAACATTTTCAAATTTAATTAAATTAGGTGATCTGACAATAAATAGAATGGCCTACTGTTCAAAGTTGATGGGTTTAAACAGTCTTCATGAAGGCCAAGGAAGTGATTATTTCATTTGAGAGGAACTCAGATTTCCTTGCATAGATTTTTTTTCAGGCCAACTTTTTTTTTCAAAAAAGAGGAATCTTAAGTTAGGCTCTAAAATATATTCAGTCTCATAAACAAAATAGGCCTGATTCCTAGAAGCGATGAGTACCTAGTATTTCCCAATGAAATTATTTGAATGACTGTGGATACTTGGCACTTTCAAGAAAAACACAGACTATTTTTATTCAAGAGCCCAAATGTAATTTTGGAGAATAACTGTTAGTGTGTATTTCTGGAAGTACTCACTTGCAGCAATAATTGTAGTTATAATTTCTAGTCATGTCAGTTGTAACAATTGACCTTAGTCTCCATTGCCACTAATTTATCCATCTTTTAACTGTATATTTTTCTTTCTCTCTCTCAAGCCCCTGTAAGACTTTCTTTAATGCTCATAAAGCACTTCGATACCCTTTAAAATTTTACAAAAGTGAAAGGCAAGAAATGTTTTGGGTGATATCTTTTATTGGACCAACTTCATAGGCGGAGGGAAAAAAATCGCGGCGGGCCCCGCGGGCACCCCCCCCCCCCCCCCCCCGCCCCAGATTCATAGAGTGTAAGGTTGGAAGGGACCTCAGAGCAAATGGGGCATGGGACGGAGCCACTAGCAGCTCATCCAGGGGACACCTGGCACAGGGAGGGGAGGGGAGGAGGTGGCAGCTTTTGCCACTGCGCACAACCTGGGAGGGCATGGGGGGCATGTGCCCCTGGATCTGTGCAGGAGAGGGTGGGATGCCACTGCAGGCTGGGGCCAGGGCTGCACCAGGCTCTTCCTAATGGTGGGGGGGAGGGGACTGGGCCACACTGCACTCGGGATGAGTGGTGGCAGCACTGGGAGTGGGGGTCAGGGGGCTACAGTGAATTTTGGAGTGGCTGAAGCCTGCCCAGCCCTCTTT
>NW_005842524.1:407116-410354 GCF_000455745.1 Alligator sinensis
CCATAGATCTGGGAGCACACAGCCCCCATGCCCTCCCAGGGTGCATGTAGCAGCAGAAGCCGCACCTTCCCACCCCCCCACAAGTGAACTGCTCACAGCTGGCCTGTGCCTTGCCCCACCCTAGCTATGCAGCACCCACCCCAACCCCATTCACACTCCCTCTCCAGCGCTGCTGCAGTCACCAGAAGCCCACAGCCAGGATGCCTTGTGGCCCTACCACTGCCCTGCATTTGTGGGGGCCTAAGCACTGTTAGCCCCTGCTTCTCTCACCTATGACCAACTGCATGACTAAGAGTCAGTTAGACAAGCTTTCAAATGCAAGCCATTCTTCATCAAGTCTCATCAGGGATCTAATGAAGAGTGCTTTGCATTAAAAAGCTTGTCTAACTTTATCCCAGTCATGCAGTTAGTCCAATAAAAAATATCACCCAAAGAAATCCTTCCTTCTCACATAATTCCTGGATCATCACAGCTGCAACATCACTCTAACACAAACACAAAAGTGAAACTCATTATTAAGCTGTATTTCACACTATTTTTGTAGTTGTTAGAAAATATGGACTAATGGAAAATTAGTGTTGGAAGGGACCTCAGGAGGTCATCTAATCCAACTCCCTGCTCAAAGCAGGACCATCCCCAACTAGATCATCCCAGGCAGGGCTTTGTTGACCCAGGCCTTAAAAACCTCCATGGATAGAGATTCTACCACCTGTCTAGATAACCTGTTTCAGTGCTTCACAACCCTGGTAGTGAAAGGGTTTTTCCTAATATCCAACCTAAACTTCCCTTGCTGCAACTTGAAACAATTGCTCCTTGTTCTGTCATCTGCCACCACTGAGATCAATCTAGCTGCATCCTCTTTGCAACCACCTTTCAGTTAGTTAAAGCCTGCTATCAAATCCCTCCTTCCGTGTTCTCTTCTCTGGACTAAATAAACCTGGTTCCCCAAACCTCTCCTCAAAAGTCATGTGCCCCAGCCTCCTAAACATTTTCATTGTTCTCCACTGGACTCTTTCCAACTTGTCCACATCTTTTCTGTAGTAGGGGCCCAAAACTGGACACAGTACTCTAGATGTGACCTCACCAGTGCCAAATGGAGGGTAATAATCACTTTCCTCAATCTGCTGGCAACACTTATACTAACGCAGCCCAGTATGCTGTTAGCCTTCTTTGCAACAAGGGCACACTGTTGGTTCATATTCAGCTTCTTGTCCACTGTAACCCCCAGGTCCTCTTCTGCAGAGCTGCTGCTTAGCCAGTCAGCCCCGAGCCTGTACTGGAGCATCGAATTGCATTCCATTTCAGTCAGCCCCCAGTCCATTGTATTTCTTCTATTGAACTTCATGAGATTTCTTTTGATCCAATCCAATTTGTTGAGGTATCTCTGAATCCTAACTCTACCCTCCAGCATATCTACTACTCCCCCCAGCTTGGTATCACCTGCAAACTTGCTGAGGGTGCACTCCATCTCATCTTCCAGGTCATTGATGAAGATATTGAACAAAAGCCCCAGGACCGAACCCTGGAGCACTCCACTTGATACCAGCTGCCAACTAGACATTAAGCCATTGATCTACCCACTGAGCCCAAGGATCCAACCAGCTTTCTATCCAGCTTATAGTCTATTCCTCCAACCCATACTTCATTCTTGCAAGCAAGCTAAGGTGATGGGAGACCATATCAAAAACCTTGCTTAAAGTCAAGGTATATCATATCCACTGCTTTCCTGGCATCCACAGAGCCAGTTATCTCATCGTAGAAGGCAATCGTGCTGGTCAGGTATGACTTGCCCTTGGTGAATCCATGCTGACTATTCCTGATCATTTTCTTCTCCTCTAAGTGCTTAGTCTTTAAGGACCTGCTCCATGATATTTCTGGGAACTGAGGTGAGGCTGACTGGTCTGTAGTTCTCTGGATCCTCCTTTTTCCCTTTCTTAAGGATGGCCACTATATTTGCCCTTTTCCAATTGTCTGTTCTTTTACTCTGGATAGTTTAAATTCACTGAATGAAGAATAATGGTTTGAGCCAGTGCAAAACATAATTTATATCAGAATTGGCTTTTTGAGTAGTTTTGTTCTTTTGCAGCTATTTCTGTTCAAGTGAGAGCTTTCTTCTCTATGATCCTTTGACTGCATACCCTGCAGTGGAGCCATACTGTTACATTTATGATTTCACAGTCTGTTACTATGGAAATAGTACTTTCAATAGCACCTTTCAACTGACAGTTTCAAGGCACTTTACACACACTGATTGATTTAAATCTGCTTGCACCTTTCTAGGGCAGGTGTTTTGTACAAAGTTATGAGGCACAGAGAATTAAGTAGCTTGTCTGAAGTCATGGACCTTATTGATAGAACTATGAATCCAACTTCCCCACTTCCATCCTTTGCCTTAACAATTAGAACATCTTTCCTACTTATGACTATAAAATAATTGGGATAACTTCATTGCATGACAGAATAGAAGGCGGGCCAAAATGGACAATACAATGTTTTTGGAGTGGGTGGGGCAGGAGTTGTTTTGTTTTGTGTTATGTTTTTTAAGTTAGTTATCAGAGATTTTGGTAAAAAATCAGTGGTTTAGGAAGAAAAAAACCAAACAAACTGCATAAAATAAAATATATATTGATATAAGTGAAATGCACATACCATATTTACTTGAATCTAAGTTGACCTTTAATTTCAGATGCCCCCCCCAACCCCTCTCACACACTCAATAATTGGATTCTATATATGAAAAACTTACAAATTTGTTATAATTATTCCGATTATAATGCTGGGACATTATAATCAAGGACAGCCCAGCCTGAAGAAAGAGAGCACTGGGAACCTGAAAGCCATGGGGAGGCCAGCACTACAGCACAGGTAAGAAACGAGAAGGTAAGAAACAAAGGGCCCCTTGGGACTCAGAGCGGTGGGGCAGCAAAGGCACCAGTTGCAGGGCTCAAGTGCCTATATACTAATGCTAGGAGCATGGGAAACAAGCAGGATGAACTAGCGCTCCTGCTTGCTCTAAACACCTATGACTTAGTGGGGCTAACAGAAACCTGGTGGGATTCATCCCACGACTGGGCAGTACATATTGAGGGCTATAGATTGTACAGAAAGGACAGGGAGGGGAAGAAAGGGGGAGGGGTTGCGCTCTATGTCAGTGAGCAATATACATCAACCCTCATCAAGACGGAATCCAAGGATGAGGAAGTAGAAGGATTGTGGGTTAGGCTACATGGGGGGCAAG
>NW_005842524.1:412107-414912 GCF_000455745.1 Alligator sinensis
AAAAGCTAATGGCACTTTATCGTGCATCAGCAGATGCATGACGAATAGGTCCAAGGAGGTGATACTTCCCCTCTATCGGGTGCTGGTCAGACCGCAGTTGGAGTACTGCATGCAATTCTGGGCGCCACACTTCAAGAAGGATGAGGATAACCTGGAGAGGGTCCAGAGAAGGGCCACTCGTATGGTTAAGGGCCTACAAACCAAGCCCTATGAGGAGAGACTAGAGAAACTGGACCTTTTCAGCCTCCGCAAGAGAAGGTTGAGAGGTGACCTTGTGGCTGCCTATAAGTTCATCATGGGGGCACAGAAGGGAATTGGTGAGGATTTATTCACCAAGGCGCCCCCGCGGGTTACAAGAAATAATGGCCACAAGCTAGCAGAGAGCAGATTTAGATTGGACATTAGGAAGAACTTCTTCACAGTTAGAGTGGCCAAGGTCTGGAACGGGCTCCCAAGGGAGGTGGTGCTCTCCCCTACCCTGGGGGTCTTCAAGAGGAGGTTAGATGAGTATCTAGCTGGGGTCATCTAGACCCAGCACTCTTCCTGCTTATGCAGGGGGTTGGACTCGATGATCTATTGAGGTCCCTTCCGACCCTAACATCTATGAATCTATAGAATCTAATTATTAGGGGGTTGTCTTAATTCATCCCCATCCCCCATTGGATGCTGCCTGGGCTCTGTTTCCTCCTAGAGCACAGCACTTGGAAGCACAGCCCATGCCAGACATGCAGCAGATTGGACAGGCAGGGGGTGGAGTTTCCAGGAACTCTGTGCCCTGGAAGGAATCCAGCTTGATCCTGAGCCAAGTTGTACCGTGTAGTAAGGGGGGGCAGAAGTGGGTGGGGGTAGCAGCTGCAGACAGCAGGGTGTAGGAAGCTGCTATGGCAGGGGTAGGCAAGTATTTTGGGTGGAGGGCCATTTACCGAGTTTTGGCAAGCTGTCAAGGCCCACATAAGTAGCCTTACCCCCTGGTCACCATCTTGGGGCCAGAAGTCCCATCTCCTAACCCCTGAGCTTTGCCACCAGAAGTCCCTCCCCTTGCCCTGGAGGTACTCCTTTCAGCAAGGGGTTTTGCCATCTTGGAACCAGAAAAATACCAAATTATATTCTAAAATGCTAATATCTAAAACATTCATTAATTTGATTTCAAAAAATATTTTTGCTCTGGTTTACATATGTTTGTGTAGTGTACATAGAGGTGATTGCACAATAGCTTAAAATGAAATCTTACTCTTGTATGTTGTGCGGGGTGGGTGTAAGTTTGTGGGGGGCTGTGGGTGTGTGGGTACACAGGGTGAGGTAGCATGTGGATGGGTGTGGGGTTTGTGGGGGAGGCTGTGTGGAGGGAGGGTGGCTGGAGTGTGTGACGGGGTATGGATGTAGGGTTTTGCATGTATGGCAGTACCAGGGGGAGTAAGTGCATCTGTATGGTGGGGTGTGCATGGGACTTGCCCTACACACACACACACACACACACACACACACACACACACACACACTCTGCCCCTGCCTACACACATGCACACTGCCCCTACTTACACACACATGCACACACACTGTCCTTGCCTACACACGCACACTGCCCCTGCCTGCGCAAGCGCACACACACGCACACCCTGTCCCTGTCTACACACACGCATGCACACGCACATGGACACTGCCTCTGCCTGTACACACACACAGACACTGCCCCTGCCTACATGCGTATGCATGTACACACATACTGCCTACACACACATGCACATTGCCCCTGCCTGCACATGCACACACCCCCCCATACTGGTGGGGCCCCATGCTCCCTAGTTCAGCCATGCAGCCAGAAGCCATGTGGTGCTGGAGTAGGGCAGGGAGCAGGGAAATGACTGGGGTGGGTGGGGCTGGGCTCCTGCCTCTTGCTCCCAGCTCCCCCTGGGCCCTACTACACCTGGCTCCTGTCCTCTGACAGGCAGCCAGGAACAGATCAATATTTTCTAATTTTTTTAGGGGCCCCACGGGCCGGATAGAATGGCCTGGCAAATGAGATCTGGCCTGCAAACTGTATTTTGTTTGCCTCTGTGCTGTGGGCCTGACTCTGGCCCTGACCTGTGCTCAGGGCCAGAGTCAGAGCTGCAGCAGCTTCCTGCCTCTCTTTCCTACCCCGCTTCTAATTTGTATGCATATCTATGACGAGGGGCTTTTTTCCCCATGTTGACTGGAGGGGGGAAATCTTTGTCTTAGATTTAAGTAAATACAAATACAGATTTGAGTATTTCTATTAATGAGATAAAAGGAACATAATAAATATGAATAACTGATCTGTATAATAATCACTTTTCTATTATTTTGATCAAAACCATCTCTTCTCTCCATATGTAACATGTTGGTAGACTTTCCTTTACAAGAAACACGTTTATTTTCAGTATTGTTTTGCCCCCTATTCTTTTGGAGATACCAATAAAACCTTCAAATAAGCACCAGTATGCCATGGTAGCCATGGGAAAAAGACCATTTCACTAATAGTCTTCCTTCTATGCTGCCATATATCATTGAACATGGAATGATGTCACTCTGAAACTAGATATGGGACCTCAGTTCTGTTCTAGATAGGCTTTTGTATCTTGATGATCCCTGTGGTATCAGAGTGCATATGTACCTGGTCTTGTCTAGCTTTCAGCGTATAAATTAGTCTGATGTATCTAATAAAAAGTTCTATTTAAGGGCAGATTTCTCCCTATCCCTTTCTCTCTCCATGATGCCAATCTCCACTAGAAAATTCTCTGGAAGGAAAATTGCAGAGGCCCAGGGTAGATCTGGCTTAGGAAGGGA
>NW_005842524.1:414943-424517 GCF_000455745.1 Alligator sinensis
TAGGTCAAATATGTGCTGATGCAGAAAGGATCTCCGCTGTTTCTTGTCAGCAGTACTAACAACAACTCGGTAGAGTTCAAAGCTATCTTCCCCTAACCACAGAGCATAGGATTTAACTTTCCTATAAGTAAATCCCTCTCCAGAGAGGCTTGTCTGGGTATAGAGAGATGCAGTTTTTATCTCCCTGTCCCAGGCAGAGTGAAGCTGTCACTTTAAAGTATAAGTTATAATAATTTATAGGCAAATGCACATATAACAAATTAAATGTTTTAACTATAGTCTCTTACATTTCCCATATGGAAGAACTACTCACAGATGGTGACACATTAGCAATAGGCCTGTGTGAGTCGGCAGTGATCCGATCTGGCTTCAGATCCAGCCGCTTCAGATGGCTGCAATCCGATCCAGAGCTCCGGACCCAGTTTCCGCCTCGATCCGGCTGAAGCGGCTCCGAAGCTTCGGAGCTGCCTCGGAGATCTGGCCATAGGGTATAATGGGGAATTAATGAAATATCTATAACTTTGTTGTTTTTTGTTCAGTTTGGATGAAACCTGCAGGGGTGATAGCCTCTGCTGAGAGCATGAAACTTGCCAAGTTTCAGGAAGATCGGTCTAGGGGTTTGGGAGGAACTGTACCCCAAATTTTTGAAAGCCAAACTCATGTCACAGCTGTATGTTACAACACAGGGGGGTCAAAACTGAAGGGATGGTAGCTCTTACTGAGGCCACAAAGCCTGCCAAGTTTCAAGGAGATAGATGCAGGGGTTTGGGGGGAACTGTACCTCAAGCTGTGGACAAGCAAAACTCGTGCCATGGGTGACACTGCGTGTTAAGGCACAGCAGGGTGACAGCTGCAGGGATGGTGGCCCCTGCTGAGGCCACAATGCCTGCCAGCTGTGGAGGAGATGGGTGCAGGGGTTTTGGGGCCCTGCACCCCTAGCTGCGGACAGGCAAAACCCGTGCTGAGACTGTCTCTGTCTTGGGGCAGTTGATTGTCTGTATTGATTCTTTCCTCTCCTTAGCCTGGTTTTGTAGGTGCTAATTGATGCTCCTTAAGTCGTTATGTAATAGTTAGGTCCTGTGTATTGAGCTGGTCCCTGAGTCCCTGGTCCCTGAGTGAATCATGATTGATTGATTGGTAAGTGGGAACACAGCAGCTTAGCAGCCAGGCCTGCAGCAGTGTCTCCCACCCTGCCCCAAAATAGACACAGTCAGTCCCACAAGCACCCATGGCATGAGTTTTGCTTGTCTGCAGCTTGAGGGGCAGTTCCCCCCAAACCCCTGAACCAATATTCTTGAAACTTGGCAGGCTTTGTGGCCTCAGTAAGAGCTACCATCCCTGCAGTTTTCACCCCCTGTGTTGTAACACGTAGACGTGACAGGAGTTTTGCTTTCAATAATTTGGGGTACAGTTGCCCCCAAACTCCTGCACTTATCTTCTTGAAACTTGGCAGGTTTTGTGGCCTCAGTAAAAGCTACCACCCCTGCAGTTTTAACCCTGCTATGTTGTTAACGCCTAGACTTGACATGAGTTTTGCTTTCAAGAATTTGGGGTGCTGTTTCCCCCAAGCCCCTACATTGATCTTCTTGAAACTTAGCAGGCATCATTCTATCTATAGAGTCTACAACCCCTGAAAATTTCATCCAAATTGGACAAAAACCAAAAAAGTTATAGATATATTATTGTTTCCCCATCATACCCTATGGCCGGATCTCCGAGGCGGCTCCGAATCGCTTCGGGAAGCCGAACAAGGCCAGCGCTTGGACCCAGATGTGGTGCTTTGGACCTCAAAGCTTCTCTGGATCTGAAGCTGTGTCCGAAGCCTCACATAGCCCTAATTAAGCAATAAATATCCTTCTATGATTTTGTGGGGTTTGGGGGGTTGTTTGTGTATATTTTTCTTTTTGTCTTTCTTTTATTGGCTGATAATCATTACAATTTATATCCATCTTTTGTTTCCTTGTGGCAGTAGAAAAATAAAATTTGTATTTAATTGAAATGATATAATTGAGATGACCATAAATAAATAATAAACAATATGGTAATTTCAATTACAAAATACTTAAAGATTGAACAGTGTACCACAAAGCAAGGACCTCAGATTTCATTAATGGTTTGCATATGGGTCCCATATGGTTGTTGATCTTTCACATTGTGAGTATGTTTAAGACATTTTAGATATTAGTATAGCAATTTAAAAATTAGGGGAAAAAAAGAAGAAAATTTTGCTCTGCAGATTATGATCTTTTAGTTTAATAGAACAATTCACAGAATTTTAGTGGCGAAATAAATGCCAGTTTCTATTCACTCCAGTCCGATTAACTTAAGTTTCTGAGACAGTAGTAGAGTGGGATTTTACATTAGAGTCATAAATAAATAATTGGAATGAAAATACTATATTTATCTGAATCCAAAATCCCTTCAAATTTTAAATGACTCCCTCCCAATTATTAATTTTGTTATAATTTTCCATGTATGCAATATAATTATTGGGGAGGTCATTTTAAATTCTCCCCCACAAAGCAGCATCAGAAAGGCAGATTACTAGACCGCCCCCACTCTTGCCTTCCTACCTGTTGCCCCTTCTGCCTGCCCCCTTCAGACCTGTGCCTGCTCCCCACCACTGCCTGGTTCCCCCTCTACCCCATGTTTATGCCTTAACCTTTGCCACCTGCTTCTTGCACTCCCTGCTCCTCCACCATCTATCCTCCCTCAGCCAATTTCCCCACCCTTACCACTTACTTTCTACAGTGGCTATAGTTCTAACTCTGGCAGTCAGCAGCAGCATCTCTGGCCCTGGCCCAGCCCAGTCAAACAGAAACAACAGTGCCAGCTTGGGGCAAGACTTGAAGGTAAGTGAGCAGGGGATGGTGTGGAGCAAGTGTTTGGGTAGGGTTACCATATTCCCAGGTCCAAAAAAGAAGACACCTGTCACATGGAGTGGGAGGGACAGGGATAGGGAGAATATGATAGTGGGGGTGTTGTCCCTCACTGACAAGCCATCCCCCCCAGCCCTGTTGCTGCCCCTCACTCTGGACCCACTGACCCTAGCACTGCCATTGCCCCTCACTCCCAAACAGCAGTACCCTGCCCCTCACCCCTTGCTGGTGCCCTTCACTCCCAAGTCACATCCCCCTGGCACTGCCAGGGCTCTGCACACCCAACCCACAGTCATCCATCCCATGCCCCTGACTCCTGATCTGCAGCCCCCTGCCCTACACCCAGCCCTGGCGGTGCCCCTCACTCCCAGCCTGCAGCCTCTGCCCCCCTGCTAGTGCCCCTCACTCCAGACCCGCAGTCCCCTGGACCCCTCCCAGCCCTGCCGATGTCCCTCACCCCTGACCTGCAGCCCCCCCAGCACTAAATACTGCATCCCAGTCACTTCCTCTCTATTCTGTTTGTTGCAAGCCTGTCAAGGCAGGCACTGTTTTGTTCAACACTGATCACATTGTTCTTAAATAACTTTAAAAGAAAAGTGTGAGAACTTTTGGTTGTATAGACATTTTACACAGTGGTAATGTGTAGGGGGTGCACAGGGGTGCACAGGCACCCCCTGAGAGCTCTGGTGTACCCCCTGACAGGCCACACTCCCTGCTTAGGCAACAGGTGGGGGGGGAGGTGGGAGCACTGGTGCCCTCCCTGCGAGTGCCAGCCAAGGAGTGGAAGCACTGGATGAAGCCCCACAGTCACTTCTGGGAGCACCGTGGCTGCTTCCCAGTCAATGAGATTGGCCGCGGGGGGACACCCCCCGGGTCAGTGAGATTCATCGTAGGGAGGCACGTGCCCACCCCCCAACTAAGGTGGCACCAGTCGCCCATGATTTAACAATTGCAAAGAGCTGGAGGTGTGAAGCAGACAGACTGGATATTTCTGGGGAGTGGTAATGGATGTATCCAAGGCTTTTGATTGCTTGGATCAATGATTGCTTGATTTGCCTAGGGGCAAAACCAATGAGAGACTTTAGTGATTCCAAGTTAAGCACCACATCACCCAGTTTTAGGTGCCTGTTCAGGATGGACTTTCTGGATGGACTCTAAAATTAACATTAGGTGGATTCAAAGAGTCAGTGCATCAAGGAGGGAGCATTCTCGAGTTAGCCAATAGCACAAGGACAAGCAGAAACTATGAGTGAACTTCTGCCCCTCTTTCAAATGTAGGTGCCTAAAACAGGGCATCAACAGAGACACTTTCATCTGTTTGACATCTAGAGCTCATTCCAGAGGACACAGATACCATTTCTTTCAGATTACTGGTGGTAGTCGGTCCATATCAGGGTTCAGGCAAACTGTAGAAAATAACGAATTTTGTACCACTCTTAACTGCACTCTGGCTAAAAAGAACATTTATGAGTCTTTTGCATATGAGTAAATGTAATATTTGTACCAACAGATTATTTCTAAAGAGAGACTTCTTAAGTTGTGTTATAAGCAGAAATAAATGTACTAAAGAAACAGTTGACTTTTATATATTTCAAATACATCAGCAGTGCAGGGGGTAAAGTAAATCCACAACATTTAAGAAAAAAAACAGTTACAAAATATTATTTTGGCTAGAATCCAGGAAAAAATCAGTTAGCTATTCCAAGATGATATGGATGTCTTCCCAGAACTGACTTGAGAGAAGAAAATTGAGAATATACTAAAGGCTGCAAGAATGATAATTTTATCCAGTATGTCATGACCGAATTCTGAGGACACATGTAAGTGTCTGGGGGGGTGAAGACGGGGGGGAGGCTTCTCTGAGAGAACTCAGTTTAAAATGATCTCATCTAGAAGAAATCCAAGTACCATATGTTCATTTGGCCTGAAATTGATTCACCAAGGGTTTTAAGAGACAAATATTTTTGAAGAACAAACTTATGTAAAGTGGCTGCAAGAAAAACTTCTGTGTCTAGTTTAGCTCATGCTAATTTTTAATCTGCTCCAGACACTTGCTGGGATCTAAAACACATGAGACTTAATCTGAAGAAAGAGACAAATATTATAATTTAGCAGCAATTTACTGTTCTCCCTCTGTCAACTCTATGCTATATAATATGAGGCAAGAAGCATGAACTAGATAAGGGCCAAGACACTTCTATCCTTTTCATAGTTACAAAAGATAAACCACCACCACAAACACTCCTGAAATAAAAGGATTTAGAGTTGTTGTGATTTTCAGGGAATGTAAATTGGAAAAATCATGATATTTTCATAGTTTTCAGCAATATATTGTAAGCATAAAGGCAGCTGTTGACTATACAAGCACTGATAAACGAAGTGTGATCCTGAATCCAGCATTATTTTTGGCATGGGGAAGGCCTCAATTTCTCATCCCCCTCACCACAAAAAAAAGAACTCTGTTCAAAAACTAGAGCTCTTGATGAACCTTTCTCCCAAACACACAGATATGAAACAAAGCTGTGTGTCTACTTGAGATAACCATTGCATCAGTTTCAGTGGAGCTAAGCTGATTTAAGCTGTTCAGTTGTCCCAAGAGGCAAGGATTTATATACATAATCTTTTATTGGGCCAACTCTATAGTTGGGAGAACTGTTGGACAAGCTTCTGGGCATCAAGTACCCTTCCTCAACTCAGTCCCAAAGTATTCTTAATTCAGTATACAATATTCTAATCTCACCATCATTTTCTTTTAAACCTTAGCTGTTATCATCCCCTAACAGATGCTGGCCCTGTATACTAAAAACAAGTACTTGTAAATTTTATTTTTACTAATTATCCTGACTGAAGTAGGAAAGAAATAGTTCTTTGGCTTTCCTCTCTTATATTCTCAGCCCTTGTTGGTAAGGGGTCTTAAAATCTTATATCTAGACAACATGTTATTTCAACGATTCTGAAAGCAAATGATTTTGCTCTCAACATCAAAAGTCAATGTAAGAGTCTGAAGTTTAGGTTCCAAAAAGTAGAGATTAGAAATCTTGAGCCAAATCCTTGAAATGTACTAATGCTATTCATTTGGTGGCAGACCACACAACCCTGACAGCTATTCCCTGCATCCTGAATTAGTTCATACCCTGGTATTGTTTAGATCAGTATCAGAATTGCTCTACAAGCATGTCTACACAACCCATTGCAATACAGAGATAATTGCAGTGTGTACTAGCTGGAGAAGTAGAGGTAGTGTAGCCATATCAACTGGGCAGAACACTGCGCTAACATAACTTGTTTCCCTGTTCCCCAGGCTAATAACTTGATTAACCTGGGGGAAAAAAAACTAGAGGTTCACCGATACATTGGTCCCATATCAGATCATCACTGATATAAGGAAAATTGACACTATCAGCAATCAGCCTTTTTTGGCTGATGTAGCCAATAATGTTGCCAATAAATGCCTTGTGCATGTGTGCAGCTGCAGCGCAGCATGCAGGTGGCCCCAAGTGCAGCCTGGCAGCATGGAGAGCAGCCAGGTCTGACTGGTAAGTCTGTTGTGAGGGAAGAGGCATGGGGGACGACAGAGACAGATCAAGGCCCCAGCAGTAAGGGAAGGAGTGGGGCTGGGGCAGGTGCAGGTGCTGTCTAGCCGGGGTGGGGTGCAGGATAGAGCCATGAGTAGCTCATCCAGGAGGCACGGTGGGGTGGCTCCCACTGCTGCACACACCCCAGAGGAGACATGGGGGGGCATGTGCCCTCAGATCTGCATGCAGGGCAAGGGCAGACTACCACTGTGGGCTGGGGCCAGGGTGGCACCGATCTCATCTCGGCAGGGGACTGGGCCAGACTGCACTCAGGGCAGGCAGTGGCGGTGCAGGGAGGGGAACTATGCAGGGGGGCTGAAGCCACCGAAAATTCACCGTAACCCCCCTCCCAGTGCTGCTGCCACCTACCCCGAGTGCAACCCCGGGCCAGCTGGGATCTAAAACACATGAGACTTAATCTGAAGAAAGAGACAAATATTATAATTTAGCAGCAATTTACTGTTCTCCCTCTGTCAACTCTATGCTATATAATATGAGGCAAGAAGCATGAACTAGATAAGGGCCAAGACACTTCTATCCTTTTCATAGTTACAAAAGATAAACCACCACCACAAACACTCCTGAAATAAAAGGATTTAGAGTTGTTGTGATTTTCAGGGAATGTAAATTGGAAAAATCATGATATTTTCATAGTTTTCAGCAATATATTGTAAGCATAAAGGCAGCTGTTGACTATACAAGCACTGATAAACGAAGTGTGATCCTGAATCCAGCATTATTTTTGGCATGGGGAAGGCCTCAATTTCTCATCCCCCTCACCACAAAAAAAAGAACTCTGTTCAAAAACTAGAGCTCTTGATGAACCTTTCTCCCAAACACACAGATATGAAACAAAGCTGTGTGTCTACTTGAGATAACCATTGCATCAGTTTCAGTGGAGCTAAGCTGATTTAAGCTGTTCAGTTGTCCCAAGAGGCAAGGATTTATATACATAATCTTTTATTGGGCCAACTCTATAGTTGGGAGAACTGTTGGACAAGCTTCTGGGCATCAAGTACCCTTCCTCAACTCAGTCCCAAAGTATTCTTAATTCAGTATACAATATTCTAATCTCACCATCATTTTCTTTTAAACCTTAGCTGTTATCATCCCCTAACAGATGCTGGCCCTGTATACTAAAAACAAGTACTTGTAAATTTTATTTTTACTAATTATCCTGACTGAAGTAGGAAAGAAATAGTTCTTTGGCTTTCCTCTCTTATATTCTCAGCCCTTGTTGGTAAGGGGTCTTAAAATCTTATATCTAGACAACATGTTATTTCAACGATTCTGAAAGCAAATGATTTTGCTCTCAACATCAAAAGTCAATGTAAGAGTCTGAAGTTTAGGTTCCAAAAAGTAGAGATTAGAAATCTTGAGCCAAATCCTTGAAATGTACTAATGCTATTCATTTGGTGGCAGACCACACAACCCTGACAGCTATTCCCTGCATCCTGAATTAGTTCATACCCTGGTATTGTTTAGATCAGTATCAGAATTGCTCTACAAGCATGTCTACACAACCCATTGCAATACAGAGATAATTGCAGTGTGTACTAGCTGGAGAAGTAGAGGTAGTGTAGCCATATCAACTCGGAGCGCTAACATAACTTGTTTCCCTGTTCCCCAGGCTAATAACTTGATTAACCTGGGGGAAAAAAAACTAGAGGTTCACCGATACATTGGTCCCATATCAGATCATCACTGATATAAGGAAAATTGACACTATCAGCAATCAGCCTTTTTTGGCTGATGTAGCCAATAATGTTGCCAATAAATGCCTTGTGCATGTGTGCAGCTGCAGCGCAGCATGCAGGTGGCCCCAAGTGCAGCCTGGCAGCATGGAGAGCAGCCAGGTCTGACTGGTAAGTCTGTTGTGAGGGAAGAGGCATGGGGGACGACAGAGACAGATCAAGGCCCCAGCAGTAAGGGAAGGAGTGGGGCTGGGGCAGGTGCAGGTGCTGTCTAGCCGGGGTGGGGTGCAGGATAGAGCCATGAGTAGCTCATCCAGGAGGCACGGTGGGGTGGCTCCCACTGCTGCACACACCCCAGAGGAGACATGGGGGGGCATGTGCCCTCAGATCTGCATGCAGGGCAAGGGCAGACTACCACTGTGGGCTGGGGCCAGGGTGGCACCGATCTCATCTCGGCAGGGGACTGGGCCAGACTGCACTCAGGGCAGGCAGTGGCGGTGCAGGGAGGGGAACTATGCAGGGGGGCTGAAGCCACCGAAAATTCACCGTAACCCCCCTCCCAGTGCTGCTGCCACCTACCCCGAGTGCAACCCCGGCCCAGGCCCCCATCAGGAAGAGCTTGGCACCACCCCCCAGCCCCAGCCCACAATATCCGCCCACCCTTGGCCCATGTGCAGATCCAGGGGCACATGCCCCCAGACCTCCTCTGGGGTGTGTGGAGCAGTGGGAGCTGCACCCACCCCCCTAGACCTCCGGACAAGCTGCTCATGGCTCCATCCTACACCCTACCCTGGCGGGGCAACGCCTGCCCCTGCCCCAGCCCCACTCCCTCCCTCACCATGGTGGCCTCGATCTGCCCCTCCCCCTTGTCCCTTCCTTCACAACAGACTTTCCAGCTGGATGCTGCTATCCAAGCTGCCCAGCTACATATCAGCAATCAGATTAGTATAGGTCAATATGGCTCGTCCAAAATCGGCCATCGATATCAGCCCAAAACATTTCTATTGTTGCACCCCTAAAAAAAAAATCAGTCATAGAATTGTAGAAAAGAAAGGCTGGAAGGGGACCTTCAGAGGTCATTTAGTCCAATCTCCTTGCTAGAGGCAGCTTCATCCCCATGCAAATCATCGTATACAAATCTATTGCCTACCCGATTAAAAATAAATACATCGTCAGCCCTGACACAACCACAAGTTATAGCACTCTAGCCTGCCACATAACAATGGTGGTCAATGTCCTGCTCCTGCAAGGGTTAAAATACACTTTAGAGATTCAAGGAACAGCCTCCCTTACCCCTCTTTTACAGAGGAAGACAAAAAATCCCAGTCTTTACCATGGGGTAAAATTCCTTCCTGCCTCCAAATATGGAAGTCAGTCTGACCCTAGAGAGGCAAGATCCTCTTTCAGGAACCTCTAGGTTTAAATT
>NW_005842524.1:424548-428603 GCF_000455745.1 Alligator sinensis
CAGGAGCATTGGTGCACAGCCCACTGAAATCCCCAGCTATGGCTGTAGTCAATACCCAATGCTTCCAAGGAAAGTGAAAAAAAATCCTAAGACATGTAGCAACAAGAGAGGAAAAAATTCCTTCTTGGTCCTTTGTGGCAACCAGCTAACTAGTAACTGCTAGCCTGCTTGACATGCAAGAAACTTATAACCTTCACTTGTCAGAGTTCCAGGCCTATTTTAAAACTCAAGAGGTAGATGTGTAGGTCTGTCTGGAGGCTGATGTAATCTTGTCTTTTGGATACTGGCTCTCTGTACATTTTCTTTAGGCTCTGATGGATAGATTCATAAAGAGGGAGAAAAAAAAGGCTTGTATGTGTAACTGGGATGTTGATGGAAAGTGGTGTCTAAATCCAAAATTGCAATGCAGAAATGCCACAGTAAGGTATTGTTTAACCTTGAAGGCACCTAAACTTAACAGCATTTCAGTTTTTCTTCTTAAGGTTCCCCTAACATTGTACTTCTGGGCATGCCCTGAAGCATCTCAGTATTGACAAGACCTAGCAGCTCAGATCCATTCTCAGTGTAACAAGAAGAGGTGGTCCCCAGAGCAAACCCTGTGAGGGAGAGAACAGTATACACAGGTTCTGAGCGTGGAAGGGGAAAGTGGGTGGAGGGTAGAATTGCAAAAGTGGAGGGGTCATGGGTTCTGAGAGCAGGGGGCATGAGGGGAGGAGAGCATGGAGGAGGCATGTGTGTTTCCAAGAGCAGGGGGAGAAAAGGCAGCAGTCTTACCTATACTGGGAACTCTTAAACAGTCTCCAGCTGAGCTGCTGCCACCACCATGTGTTCTACCTACCCTGGCTGTTGTTCTTAAAGCAGCAACTGCTGTCACCAGAAACTGTTTTGGAGTTTACCAATTCCAAAACCTTCCTAACTTGGTGCCCCTCTCGCCCACCCCTAGTTACACTACTGTCAAGTCTCATACCTAAGCCTGATCTTGACACTAGAGATTTTTCCACCTAAACCCCTCGAGAGGCTCAATCTTTTGGCATTCTCAAAAGATGCCAAACAAAATAGACTCCCTACTTGATGTAGTAGCAGCTGCTCTTTACTTTACTAAGAAGAAAGAAGGATATATCACCCCTTTTTATGTAATGTGCTAGCGGATCGAGCATTTGCAAAGAATGTGAGATTTTGAGGTTTGGTTCTCTCCTCTGATGGAGAAGATTCAAATCCATACCACTCACGTCCCTGGAGAGTGCCCTAAGCATCAGGTTATGGGGTATTCCATTGAAATTATTCCAAAGTGCAAGGGAAGATTAAAGGTTAATTGGACCAAGAGGAGAAAGAGTGGGCATGATTCTTTAGCCTACAATCACTCGCTCAAAAGTGCTGGTTGCTTTGGGTCCCTGAGGCACCCTAGGCATTGTATAGAGAATTTAGGCATTTAATATACAGTTGTTTTTGGACCAGCCACCTAAAAGTTACGTTTTGCAACACTCACTGGATCTGAATGCCCTGTATGTGTCCTGAACTATGGTCAAAAACAAAAAAAGAAGTATCATCATAAATTAATCCCTTTGAACTCGCATTTGAAGAAACTGTTCTCTATTGTAAGTTCCAAATTTTATGCAATGCTGCTTTTTATTGTTAAACACTGGCTGTGTTTCATTCTAAAGGTGGCTTCATATTAAGGGTAGACAAAGGGCTTTTTATAGGCTATGTTGAATAGGTTGAGATAGGGAAGGTGTGATATAAATGTAAATCATTAGTTTTACACAAACTTGCACTTTGTTTCAACACACTTTTTCCCCCCTCTAAGAGAGCCTTCCTTCCAAATTATTGCAATTAATTCTAACTGTCACTTAAAAGACACACCCAAGACCTTAAATTTTATTAAAATGAGTTGCATTTAGCTAATTGCATAAAATACAAATCTGCTCTTTGGCTTCTTCTCTTGCATAGACCCTTTTCTCCAGCTTAGTTGAAACCTTGTCTGTGTTAGTAATTGCAGTGTATACTCAAGTGATGTCATAATGTAACCCATGTGTGCATATACTTTCACCCCCCTCCCCCCCCACACACACACTAGTGATAGTAGAAAGAAAGAAACCCAGGGAAAAACTCATCTAATACTGCTCTGAAAAGTGGATTAAAGGCATTTACCCCTTCAACTTAATAAGGTTGTGGAAAATATGTGGCCATCAACTCTTTAATATGTACTATAGAGTATAATGTAATTACTGGTTATTCTTCCTACTGTTTTGTATGTTCGTGTGTTTTTCTGTTCTTTCTTTTTATATTTTGAGAACACTAGTTAAAGACTGAAGCCTTCTACTTTTTTTCGAAGTGGGGAAATTCAGTACATGGAGTTATGTTTTTAGAGGAGGAAAGATTTTTAAGTCTCAGTACCTGTGGCTTCCTGCTCACCTGATTTAACACCAGATGGCCAAAAGTACATTATTTTGCTCAGGCTGACTAATAGTGAGACATGAATGGGAGCATGAGAAACTCAAGTGAATGAGATGCTGTCAGGTGGATTGCAAATTGGCTGAAAGGTCATACTCAGAGGGTGTTGGTGGTCGGGTCATATTCAACCTGGGGGGAAGTGAGCAGCGGAGTCCCCCAGGGCTCAGTCCTTGGGCCCACGCTGTTCAATTTCTTTATCAGCGATTTGGACGATGGAGTGAAAAGCAACCTGTTCAAATTTGCTGATGATACCAAAATTTGGGTGAGGTAGGCATGTTAGCAGGAAGGAAAGACTGCAGAAAGACCTGGATAGGTTGCAGAGGCGGGCTAACAAAAACAGGATGCGTTTCAATACTAACAAGTGCAGTAGTAGTAACCAGCAGCACACTTATAAGATGGGAAACTCCCTTCTTGAGAGCACGGAGGCAGAAAGGGATCTTGGAGTCATCTTTGACTCCAAGATGAACATGGGCCGACACTGCGAGGTCACGGTCGGCAGGGTGCATGTCAAGTAAGTCCAAGGAGGTGATCCTCTCCCCCTACGTGACACTGGTCAGGCCACAGCTGGAGTACTGTGTCCAATCCTGGGCACCCCACTTCGAGAGGGATGTGGGCAACATTGAGAGGGTCCAGAGGAGGGCCACCTGCATGATCTGGGGACAGCAGGGCAGACCCTACAATGAGAGGCTACAAGACCTGAACCTGTTCAGCCTTCACAAGAGAAGGCTGAGGGGGGACCTGGTGACCATCTATAAACTCACTAAGGGGGACCAGAAGGGTTTGGGGGAGACCTTGTTTCCCCTAGCGCCTCCCGGGATAACAAGGAATAATGGCCACAAGTTGTTGGAGAGTAGGTTTAGATTAGACATCCGTAAGAACTACTTCACAGTTAGGGCGGCTAGGATCTGGAACCAACTTCCAAGGGAAGTGGTGATGGCTCCTACCCTGGGGGTCTTTAAGAAGCGGCTTGATGGCTACCTGACTGGGGTCATTTGAGCCCAGTTTTCCTCCTGCCCAGGCAGGGGGTCGGACCTGAAGATCTACAAGGTCCCTTCCAACCCTACTTCTATGATGATTCTATGAGGTGCAAAGTTAAGTTAGTGGTTTGTCTCTTATGATGAACTTACACATTGCACATAGACCATATTCAGGGTACTTAAAACGTGAGTTTCTGCACATTAAAGCTTACTAACTTGTGCTAAATGCCCTCTGAACATCTGAAACTTATGCCACTTTAGGCAAAGTTTAACTCTGGGCCATACTACCTCGTTTGTGTTAGGATAACTTTAGTCTGGTCCATAGAGATGAAATGAGCAACTTGTAGTCCACCAACATCCTAGGAGGCACTGCTTCCAGCCTTCAACCACCTCAGAGCAGGAGTAGAGTCCAGGCTACTTACAGGCATAAAAAAAAAAAGAAAAAAATGGCATTTTATTTTACTTGGTGCTCCCCTGCGCCAAGCCCAGCACATGCCCAGAAGAAGCATTGCATTAGTTGGTCTCAGCTCACCCAATGTCTGTATAAATTGGGCGCTATACTGGGCCTTTTTTGGCACTTTTTTATTTAATACTTTGATTGAACCAGATTTAAATAAAAGTGTCCTG